>NC_052165.1:96271454-96358556 GCF_902713615.1 Scyliorhinus canicula | reverse complement strand
AAACTCTCCCTCCACCAATCACAGCCTCCCCCCGCCGTTTTCCTCCTCCAATCACAGCCTTACCACAAACTCTCTCTCCACCAATCACAGCCTCCCGTCGCGCTCACCCTCCACCAATCACAGACTCCCCTCGCCCTATCCTTTCACCAATCACAACCAACACCCCGCCCTCTCCCTCCACCAATCACAACCTCCCGTCGCCCGCTCCCTCCTCCAATCAGAGCCTCCCCACGCCCTCTCCCCCCTCCAATCACAGCCTCCCCTCGTCCTCTCCCTCCTCCAATCACAGCCTCCCCTCGCCCCCTCCCACCACCAATCACAGCCTCCCCTTGCCCTCTCCCCCCTCCAATCACAGCCTCCCCTCGCCCTTTCCCTCGTCCAATCACAGCCTCCCCTCGCCCTCTCCCTCTTCCAATCACAGCCTCCCCTCGCCCTCTCCCTCCTCCAATCACAGCCTCCCCATGTCCTCTCCCTCCTCCAATCACAGCCTCCCCATGTCCTCTCCCTCCTCCAATCACAGCCTCCCTCGCACTCTACCTCCTCCAATCACAGCTTTCCCTCGCCCTCTCCCTCCTCCAATCACAGCCTCCCCTCACCCTCTCCCTCCTCCAATCAGAGCCTCCCCTCGCCCTCTCCCTCCTCCAATCACAGCCTCCCCTCGTCCTATCCGTAATCCAATCACAACCTCCCTCTCCCTCACCCTCCTCCAATCACAGCCTCCCCTCGCCCTCTCCCTCCTCCAATCACAGCCACCCCTCGCCCTCTCCCTCCACCAATCACAGCGTCCCATCGCCTCTCCTTCCTCCAATCAGAGCCTCCCCTCGCCCTCTCCATCCTCCAATCACTGCTTCCTCTCGCCCTCTCCCTCCACCAATCACAGCCTTCCCTCACCCTTTCCCTCCTCCAATCACAGCCTTCCCTCACCCTCTCCTCCAATCACTGCCTCTCCTCGCCCTCTCCCTCCTCCAATCACAGCCTCCCCTCGCCCTCTCCCTCCACCAATCACAGCGTCCCATCGCCACTCCTTCCTCCAATCAGAGCCTCCCCTCGCCTCTCCATCCTCCAATCACTGCTTCCTCTCGCCCTCTCCCTCCACAAATCACAGCGTCCCACCGCCTTCTCCCTCCTCCAATCACAGCCTGCCCTCGCCATCTCCCTCCACCAATCACAGCCTTCATCCGCCCACTCTCTCCTCCAATCACAGTCTCTCGTCGCCTTCCCCCTCCTCCAATCACTGACTTCCCTCACCCTCTTCCTTCTCCAATCACAGTCTCCCGACGCATTCTCCCTCCACCAATCACAGCCTCCCCTTGCCTTCTCCCTCCTCCAATCAGAGCCTCCCCTCGCCCTCTCCAATCACAGCGTCCGCTCCCCCTCTCCCTCCTCCAATCACAGCCTGCCCTCGAACTCTCCCTCCACCAATCACAGCCTTCATCCGCCCACTCTCTCCTCCAATCACAGTCTCCCGACGCATTCTCCCTCCTCCAATCAGAGCCGCCCCACGCCTCTCCCCCCTCCAATCACAGCCTCCCCTCGCCCTCTCCCTCCTCCAATCACAGCCTCCCTCGCCCCCTCCCACCACCAATCACAGCCTCCCCTTGCCCTCTCCCCCCTCCAATCACAGCCTCCCCTCGCCCTCTCCCTCCTCCAATCACAGCCTCCCCATGTCCTCTCCCTCCTCCAATCACAGCCTCCCCTCGCACTCTCCCTCGTCCAATCACAGTCTCCCCTCGCCCCCTCCCTCCTCCAATCACAGCCTCCCTTCGCTCTCTCCCTCCACCAATCACAGCATACCCTCGCCCCCTCATTCCTCCAATCACAGTCTCCCTCTCCATCCTCCAATCACAGCCTTCCCCCGCCTTCTCCCTCCTCCAATCACAGCCTCCCCATGCTCTCCTCTTCCACCAATCACAGCCTCCCCTCGCCGCCTCCATCCTCCAATCACAGCCTCCCCTCGCCCTCTCCCTCCACCAATCACAGCCTCCCCCCGCCCTTTCCCTCCTCCAATCACAGCCTTACCTCAAACTCTCCCTCCACCAATCACAGCCTCCCCCGCCGTTTTCCTCCTCCAATCACAGCCTTACCTCAAACTCTCCCTCCACCAATCACAGCCTCCCGTCGCCCTCTCCCTCCACCAATCACAGCCTCCCGTCGCGCTCACCCTCCACCAATCACAGCCTCCCCTCGCCCTATCCTTTCACCAATCACAGCCAACACCCCGCCCTCTCCCTCCACCAATCACAACCTCCCGTCGCCCGCTCCCTCCTCCAATCAGAGCCTCCCCACGCCCTCTCCCCCCTCCAATCACAGCCTCCCCTCGCCCTCTCCCTCCTCCAATCACAGCCTCCCCTCGCCCCCTCCCACCACCAATCACAGCCTCCCCTTGCCCTCTCCCCCCTCCAATCACAGCCTCCCCTCGCCCTCTCCTTTCACCCAATCACAGCCTCCCCTCGCTCTCTCCCTCGTCCAATCACAGCCTCCCCTCGCCCTCTCCCTCTTCCAATCACAGCCTCCCCTCGCCCTCTCCCTCCTCCAATCACAGCCTCCCCATGTCCTCTCCCTCCTCCAATCACAGCCTCCCCTCGCACTCTACCTCCTCCAATCACAGCGTCCCATCGCCTCTCCTTCCTCCAATCAGAGCCTCCCCTCGCCCTCTCTCTCCTCCAATCAGAGCCTCCCCTCGCCCTCTACCTCCTCCAATCACAGCGTCCGCTCGCCCTCTCCATCCTCCAATCACAGCCAACACCCCGCCCTCTCCCTCCACCAATCACAGCCTCCCCTCGCCCTCTCCCTCCTCCAATCACAACCTCCCCTCGCCCTCTCCCTCCTCCAATCACAGCCTCCCCCGCCCTTTCCCTCCTCCAATCACAGCCTTACCTCAAACTCTCCGTCCCCCAATCACAGCCTCCATTACCCTCTCCCTCCTCCAATCACAGCCAACACCCCGCCCTCTCCCTCCACCAATCACAGCCTCCCCTCACCCTCTCCCTCCTCCAATCACAGCCAACACCCCGCCCTATCCTTCCACCAATCACAACCTCCCGTCGCCCGCTCCCCCCTCCAATCACAGCCTCTCCTCGCCATCTCCCTCCACCAATCACAGCCTCCTCCGCTCTCTCCCTCCTCCAATCACAGCGTCCGCTCGCCCTCTCCCTCCTCCAATCACAGCCTCCCGTCGCCCTCTCCCAATCACAGCCTCCCCACGCCCTCTCCCCCCTCCAATCACAGCCTCCCCTCGCCCTCTCCCTCCACCAATCACAGCCTCCCCCGCTCTCTCCCTCCTCCAATCACAGCCTCCCCTCGCCCTCTCCCTCCTCCAATCACAGCCTCCCCATGTCCTCTCCTTCCTCCAATCACAGCCTCCCCTCGCCCTCTCCCTCCTCCAATCACAGCCTCCCCTCGCACTCTCCCTCGTCTAATCACAGCCTCCCCTCGCCCCCTCCCTCCTCCAATCACAGCCTTCCTTCGCTCTCTCCCTCCACCAATCACAGCCTCCCTTCGCCCTCTCCCTCCACCAATCACAGCCTCCCCTCACCCTCTCCCTCCTCCAATCAGAGCCTCCCCACGCCCTCTCCCCCCTCCAATCACAGCCTCCCCTCGCCCTCTCCCTCCTCCAATCACAGCCTCCCCTCGCCCCCTCCCACCACCAATCACAGCATACCCTCGCCCCCTCATTCCTCCAATCACAGTGTCCCCTCGCCCTCTCCATCCTCCAATCACAGCCTTCCCCGCCTTCTCCCTCCTCCAATCACAGCCTCCCCATGCTCTCTCCTTCCACCAATCACAGGCTCCCCTCGCCCTCTCCCTCCTCCAATCAAAGCCTTCCCTCGCCATCTCCATCCTCCAATCACAGCCTCTCCTCGCCCTCTCCCTCCTCCAATCACCGCCTCCCCGCGCCCTCTCCATCCTCCAATCACAGCCTCTCCTCGCCCTCTCGCTCCTCCAATCACAGCCTCCCCTCGCCCTCTCCCTCCTCCAATCACAGCCTTCCCTCGCCCTCTCCCTCCTCCAATCACAGCCTCCCCATGTCCTCTCCCTCCTCCAATCACAGCCTTCCCTCGCCCTGTGCCGCCGCTCGAGCTGTGGCTGTTAGAGCCCCGCCCCCACCAGAGAGAGAGAGACAGGGAAAGGAGGAATAGAGAGAGAGAGAAAGGAGGAATAGAGAGAGGGAAAGGAGGAAGAGAGAGAGGGAAAGGAGGAATAGAGAGAGAGAAAGGAGGAATAGAGAGAGAGAAAGGAGGAATAGAGAGAGGGAAAGGAGGAATAGAGAGAGAGAAAGGAGGAATAGAGAGAGGGAAAGGAGGAATAGAGAGAGAGAAAGGAGGAATAGAGAGAGGGAAAGGAGGAATAGAGAGAGAGAAAGGAGGAATAGAGAGAGGGAAAGGAGGAATAGAGAGAGAGAAAGGAGGAATAGAGAGAGGGAAAGGAGGAATAGAGAGAGGGAAAGGAGGAAGAGAGAGAGAGAGAAAGGAGGAAGAGAGAGAGAAAGGAGGAATAGAGAGGAAGGAGGAAGAGAGGGGGAAAGGATGAGTAGAGAGAGAGGGAAAGGAGGAACAGAGAGGAAAAGGAGGAAGAGAGAGAGGGAAAGGAGGAATAGAGAGAGAGGGAAAGGAGGAACAGAGAGAGGGAAAGGAGGAAGAGAGAGAGGGAAAGGAGGAATAGAGAGAGGGGGGGAAAGGAGGAATAGAGAGAGAGAGGGAAGGAGGAATAGAGAGAGAGGGGGGGAAAGGAGGAATAGAGAGAGAGAGGGAAAGGAGGAATAGAGAGAGAGGGGGGAAAGGAGGAATAGAGCGAGAGGGAAAGGAGGAATAGAGCGAGAGGGAAAGGAGGAATAGAGAGAGAGGGGGGGAAAGGAGGAATAGAGAGAGAGAGGGAAAGGAGGAATAGAGAGGGAAAGGAGGAATAGAGAGAGAGGGAAAGGAGGAAGAGAGAGGGAAAGGAGGAATAGAGAGAGGGAAAGGAGGAAGAGAGAGAGAGGGAAAGGAGGAATAGAGAGAGGGAAAGGAGGAATAGAGAGAGGGAAAGGAGGAATAGAGAGAGGGAAAGGAGGAATAGAGAGAGAGGGGGGGAAAGGAGGAATAGAGAGAGAGAGGGAAAGGAGGAATAGAGAGAGAGGGAAAGGAGGAATAGAGAAAGAGGGAAAGGAGGAAGAGAGAGAGAAAGGAGGAATAGAGAGGAAGGAGGAAGAGAGGGGGAAAGGATGAGTAGAGAGAGAGGGAAAGGAGGAACAGAGAGGAAAAGGAGGAAGAGAGAGAGGGAAAGGAGGAATAGAGAGAGAGGGAAAGGAGGAACAGAGAGAGGGAAAGGAGGAAGAGAGAGAGGGAAAGGAGGAATAGAGAGGGAAAGGAGGAAGAGAGAGAGAGAGGGAAATGAGGAACAGAGAGAGGGAAAGGAGGAACAGAGAGAGGGAAAGGAGGAAGAGAGAGAGAGGGAAATGAGGAACAGAGAGAGGGAAAGGAGGAACAGAGAGAGGGAAAGGAGGAATAGAGAGGGAAAGGAGGAATAGAGAGAGAGGGAAAGGAGGAAGAGAGAGGGAAAGGAGGAATAGAGAGAGGGAAAGGAGGAAGAGAGAGAGAGAGGGAAAGGAGGAATAGAGAGAGGGAAAGGAGGAATAGAGAGAGGGAAAGGAGGAATAGAGAGAGGGAAAGGAGGAATAGAGAGAGAGGGGGGGAAAGGAGGAATAGAGAGAGAGAGGGAAAGGAGGAATAGAGAGAGAGGGAAAGGAGGAATAGAGAAAGAGGGAAAGGAGGAAGAGAGAGAGAAAGGAGGAATAGAGAGGAAGGAGGAAGAGAGGGGGAAAGGATGAGTAGAGAGAGAGGGAAAGGAGGAACAGAGAGGAAAAGGAGGAAGAGAGAGAGGGAAAGGAGGAATAGAGAGAGAGGGAAAGGAGGAACAGAGAGAGGGAAAGGAGGAAGAGAGAGAGGGAAAGGAGGAATAGAGAGGGAAAGGAGGAAGAGAGAGAGAGAGGGAAATGAGGAACAGAGAGAGGGAAAGGAGGAACAGAGAGAGGGAAAGGAGGAAGAGAGAGAGAGGGAAATGAGGAACAGAGAGAGGGAAAGGAGGAACAGAGAGAGGGAAAGGAGGAAGAGAGAGAGAGGGAAATGAGGAACAGAGAGAGGGAAATGAGGAACAGAGAGAGGGAAAGGAGGAACAGAGAGAGGGAAAGGAGGAAGAGAGAGAGAGGGAAATGAGGAACAGAGAGAGGGAAAGGAGGAACAGAGAGAGGGAAAGGAGGAACAGAGAGAGGGAAAGGAGGAAGAGAGAGAGAGGGGAATGAGGAACAGAGAGAGGGAAAGGAGGAAGAGAGAGAGGGAAAGGAGGAACAGAGAGAGGGAAAGGAGGAAGAGAGAGAGGGAAAGGAGGAATAGAGCGAGAGGGAAAGGAGGAAGAGAGAGAGAAAGGAGGAATAGAGAGGAAGGAGGAAGAGAGGGGGAAAGGATGAGTAGAGAGAGAGGGAAAGGAGGAACAGAGAGGAAAAGGAGGAAGAGAGAGAGGGAAAGGAGGAATAGAGAGAGAGGGAAAGGAGGAACAGAGAGAGGGAAAGGAGGAACAGAGAGGAAAAGGAGGAAGAGAGAGAGGGAAAGGAGGAATAGAGAGAGAGGGAAAGGAGGAACAGAGAGAGGGAAAGGAGGAAGAGAGAGAGGGAAAGGAGGAAGAGAGAGGGAAAGGAGGAAGAGAGAGAGAGAGGGAAATGAGGAACAGAGAGAGGGAAAGGAGGAACAGAGAGAGGGAAAGGAGGAAGAGAGAGAGAGAGGGAAAGGAGGAATAGAGAGAGGGAAAGGAGGAATAGAGAGAGAGGGGGAAAGGAGGAAGAGAGAGAGAGAGGGAAATGAGGAACAGAGAGAGGGAAAGGAGGAACAGAGAGATGGAAAGGAGGAAGAGAGAGAGAGGGAAATGAGGAACAGAGAGGGAAAGGAGGAAGAGAGAGAGGGAAAGGAGATAGTGGCATTATCAGGGTGTATTGACAGAGAACTCGGGAGTGGGGGCTGGGGGAATTACTGGCAGAGGTGAGTTGGGAATTCCATTACTGGCTCTGTCACCAGAAGGAGCCAATGCAGTGGGACGGAAGGGTGTAGGCGCAGGGGCTACAGAGGCAATGGAACTGCGGCTACATGGGTAAATGCCTCAGGGCCGAGCGAGGGATAGAATTGGGGCCGAATGGGGGGGGGGGGGTTGCTGAAGACTCAGCGCCAGGAGGCGAAGACATCCAAGTCTTAAAGTGACCATTCCTGAGGCTGTCTTCCTCTGCTGCCGGCCCATTGCCTTCTTGGAGGGCCTTGACAATAGGAAGGGATGTACGGGCTGATACACTGCGTGGGCAATCACCCTGGACTTATATTGTGGCGTGTTTGGGGGGGGTGGTGGGCTGGCGTGGGGGGTGGTGGGCTGGCTGGTGTGGTTGGGGGGTGGTGGGCTGGTTGGGGGGGTGGATTGGCTGGCGTGGTTGGGGGGGTTGGTGGGCTGGTTGGGGGGGTGGATTGGTTGGGGGGGGTTGGTGGGCTGGTTGGGGGGGTGGTGGGCTGGCTGGCGTGGGGGGTGGTGGGCTGGCTGGCGTGGGGGGTGGGCTGGCTGGCGTGGGGGGGGTGGGCTGGCTGGCGTGGGGGGTGGTGGGCTGGCTGGCGTGGGGGGGTGGGCTGGCTGGCGTGGGGGGTGGTGGGCTGGCTGGCGTGGGGGGTGGTGGGCTGGCTGGCGTGGGGGGTGGGCTGGCTGGCGTGGGGGGTGGTGGGCTGGCTGGCGTTGGGGGTGGTGGACTGGCTGGCGTGGGGGGTGGGCTGGCTGGCGTGGTTGGGGTGGGCTGGCTGGCGTGGGGGGGTGGTGGGCTGGCTGGCGTGGGGGGTGGGCTGGCTGGCGTGGGGGGTGGGCTGGCTGGCGTGGGGGGGTGGGCTGGCTGGCGTGGGGGGTGGTGGGCTGGCTGGCGTGGTTGGGGGGTTTGAGCTGATTACTGACGTGGGTAAATGTAATGGTGAGGGGTGTCAGCTGCGGGAAGTGCACCCAACTCCAGCTCCTCAGAGACCGTGTTAAGGTACTGGAGCTGGAGCTGGATGAACTTCGGATCATCCGGGAGGCAGAGGGGGTTATAGAGAAGAGTTACAGGGAGGTAGCCACACCAAAGGTACTGGACAAGAGTAGCTGGGTTACAGTCAGGGGAAAGAAAACTAACAGGCAGACAGTGCAGGGATCCCTCGTGGCCGTTCCCCTTCAAAACAAGTATACCGTTTTGGATGCTGTTGGGGGGGATGACCTACCGGGGGAAGGCCCCAGCGGCCAGGTCTCTGGCACTGAGTCTGGCTCTGGGGCTCAGAAGGGAAGGGGGGAGCATAGAAAAGCAATAGTAATAGGAGACTCAATGGTTAGGAGAATAGATGGGAGATTCTGTGGTCGCGAGCGGGTCTCCCGGAAGGTATGTTGCCTCCCGGGTGCCAGGGCCAGGGATGTCTCTGATCGTGTCTTCAGGATCCTGAAGGGGGAGGGTGAGCAGCCAGAAGTCGTGGTGCACATTGGTACCAACGATGTAGGTAGGAAAAAGGGTGTGGAGGTAATAAACAAGTTTAGGGAGTTAGGCTGGAAGTTAAAGGCCAGGACAGACAGAGTTGTCATCTCTGGTTTGTTGCCGGTGCCACGTGATAGCGAGGCTAGGAATAGGGAGAGAGTGCAGTTGAACACGTGGCTGCAGGAATGGTGTAGGAGGGAGGGCTTCAGGTATTTGGATAATTGGAGCGCATTCTGGGGAAGGTGGGGCCTGTACAAGCAGGACGGGTTGCATCTGAACCAGAGGGGCACCAATATCCTGGTGGGGAGGTTTTCTAGTATTCTTCGGGAGGGTTTAAACTAATTTGGCAGGGGAATGGGAACCGGATCTGTAGTCCAGCAACTAAGGTAGACGATAGTCAGGACGCCAAAGCGTGTAGTGATGCAGTGGGGAAGGTAACAATGACAAAGGAGAGTACTTGCAGGCAAGGAGATGGGTTGAAGTGTGTATACTTTAATGCAAGAAGCATCAGGAATAAGGTGGGTGAACTTAAGGCATGGATCTGTACTTGGGACTACGATGTGGTGGCCATCACAGAAACTTGGATAGAAGAGGGGCAGAAATGGTTGTTGGAGGTCCCTGGTTATAGATGTTTCAACAAGATTAGGGAGGATGGTAAAAGAGGTGGGGGGGGGGGGGTCGTTGTTAATTAGAGATAGTATAACAGCTGCAGAAAGGCAGTTCAAGGAGGATCTGCCTACTGAGGTAATATGGGTTGAAGTTAGAAATAGGAAAGGAGCAGTCACCTTGTTGGGAGTTTTCTATAGGCCCCCCAATAGCAGCAGAGATGTGGAGGAACAGATTGGGAAACAGATTTTGGAAAGGTGCAGAAGTCACAGGGTAGTAGTCATGGGCGACTTCAACTTCCCAAACATTGAGTGGAAACTCTTTAGATCAAATAGTTTGGATGGGGTAGTGTTTGTGCAGTGTGTCCAGGAAGCTTTTCTAACACAGTATGTAGATTGTCCGACCAGAGGGGAGGCCATATTGGATTTAGTACTTGGTAATGAACCAGGGCAGGTGATAGATTTGTTAGTGGGGGAGTGTTTTGGAGGTAGTGACCACAATTCTGTGACTTTCACTTTAGTAATGGAGAGGGATAGGTGCGAGCAACAGGGCAAGGTTTATAATTGGGGGAAGGGTAAATACAATGCTGTCAGACAAGAATTGAAGTGCAGAAGTTGGGAACATAGGCTGTCAGGGAAGGACACAAGTGAAATGTGGAACTTGTTCAAGGAACAGGTACTGCGTGTCTTTGATATGTATGTCCCTGTCAGGCAGGGAAGAGATGGTCGAGTGAGGGAACCATGGTTGACAAGAGAGGTTGAATGTCTTGTTAAGAGGAAGAAGGAGACTTATGTAAGGCTGAAGAAACAAAGTTCAGACAGGGCGCTGGAGGGATACAAGATAGCCAGGAGGGAACTGAAGAAAGAGATTAGGAGAGCTAAGAGAGGGCATGAAAAATCTTTGGCGGGTAGGATCAAGGAAAACCCCAAGGCCTTTTACACATATGTGAGAAATATGAGAATGAGTAGAGCGAGGGTAGGTCCGATTAAGGACAGTAGCGGGAGATTGTGTATTGAGTCTGAAGAGATAGGAGAGGTCTTGAACAAGTATTTTTCTTCAGTATTTACAAACGAGAGGGGCCATATTGTTGGAGAGGACAGCGTGAAGCAGACTGATAAGCTTGAGGAGATACTTGTCAGGAAGGAAGATGTGTTGCGCGTTTTGAAAAACTTGAGGATAGACAAGTCCCCCGGGCCTGACGGGATATATCCAAGCATTCTATGGGAAGCAAGAAATGAAATTGCAGAGCCGTTGGCAATGATCTTTTCGTCCTCGCTGTCAACAGGGGTGGTACCAGAGGATTGGAGAGTGGCGAATGTCGTGCCCCTGTTCAAAAAAGGGAATAGGGATAACCCTGGGAATTACAGGCCAGTTAGTCTTACTTCGGTGGTAGGCAAAGTAATGGAAAGGGTACTGAGGGATAGGATTTCTGAGCATCTGGAAAGGCATTGCTTGATTAGGGATAGTCAGCACGGATTTGTGAGGGGTAGGTCTTGCCTTACAAGTCTTATTGAATTCTTTGAGGAGGTGACCAAGCATGTGGATGAAGGTAAAGCAGTGGATGTAGTGTACATGGATTTTAGTAAGGCATTTGATAAGGTTCCCCATGGTAGGCTTATGCAGAAAGTAAGGAGGCATGGGATAGTGGGAAATTTGGCCAGTTGGATAACAAACTGGCTAACCGATAGAAGACAGAGAGTTGTGGTGGATGGCAAATATTCAGCCTGGAGCCCAGTTATCAGTGGCGTACCGCAGGGATCAGTTCTGGGTCCTCTGCTGTTTGTGATTTTCATTAACGACTTGGATGAGGGAGTTGAAGGGTGGGTCAGTAAATTTGTAGATGATACGAAGATTGGTGGAGTTGTGGATAGTGAGGAGGGCTGTTGTCGGCTTCAAAGAGACATAGATAGAATGCAGAGCTGGGCTGAGAAGTGGCAGATGGAGTTTAACCCTGACAAGTGTGAGGTTGTTCATTTTGGAAGGACAAATCTGAATGCGGAATACAGGGTTAATGGTAGGGTTCTTGGCAATGTGGAGGAGCAGAGAGATCTTGGGGTCTATGTTCACAGTTCTTTGAAAGTTGCCACTCAAGTGGATAGAGCTGTGAAGAAGGCCTATGGTGTGCTAGCGTTCATTAGCAGAGGGATTGAATTTAAGAGCTGTGAGGTGATGATGCAGCTGTACAAAACCTTGGTCAGGCCACATTTGGAGTACTGTGTGCAGTTCTGGTCACCTCATTTTAGGAAGGATGTGGAAGCTTTGGAAAAGGTGCAAAGGAGATTTACCAGGATGTTGCCTGGAATGGAGAGTAGGTCATACGAGGAAAGGTTGAGGGTGCTAGGCCTTTTCTCATTAGAACGGAGAAGGATGAGGGGCGACTTGATAGAGGTTTATAAGATGATCAGGGGAATAGATAGAGTAGACAGTCAGAGACTTTTTCCCCGGGTGGAACACACCATTACAAGGGGACATAAATTTAAGATAAATGGTGGAAGATATAGAGGGGATGTCAGAGGTAGGTTCTTTACCCAGAGAGTAGTGGGGGCATGGAACGCACTGCCTGTGGTAGTAGTTGAGTCGGAAACGTTAGGGACCTTCAAGCGGCTATTGGATGGGTACATAAATTAGGGTAGAATAATGGAGTGTAGATTAATTTCTTCTTAAGGGCAGCACGGTAGCATTGTGGATAGCACAATTGCTTCACAGCTCCAGGGTCCCAAGTTCGATTTCGACTTGGGTCACTGTCTGTGTGGAGTCTGCACATCCTCCCCGTGACTGCGTGGGTTTCCTCCGGGTACTCCGGTTTCCTCCCACAGTCCAAGGATGTGCAGGTTGGGTGGATTGGCCATGAAAAATTGTCCAAAATTCTATGATTAACCTAGGACAAAAGTTTGGCGCAACATCGTGGGCCGAAGGGCCTGTTCTGTGCTGTATTTCTCTATATATCTATATCTAATGACCATTCCATTGCAACTGATATTGTTCAACTAAACCTCAATTAACGTGCGTGCCGTCTGCTCTGCCAATTACACCCACTAAATGACCACTGATATGTGTGACTCCACTGATTCCTGCGGCACAGATTAGATATGATCTCATTGAATGGCGGGACTGGCTTGAGGAGCTGAATGGTCTCATCCTGTTTCCTATGTTCCTACGCAGTTAACCCTTGGCACGCTGACCTTCACATTCAGTGACTGCAATGTTTGTGGTGCACCATTGACCAAACATGTATATCCCTCTGGACAGTGAGCACTGGCTGAGGAGAGTGTTCTGACCTATCAGATGTGTGTAGAGGTGTGTTTTAACAGATGCCCCTCAATGGCTGGGTTTCACATAAGAGCTTGAAGTGAAGCTTGGGACAATGCCTGAACCTTAAATGAGAGCTCAGGATGCGCTGAGTGGAGAAAGCGATGGCCACTCGGTCAAGCTGCGTGGGGCCAGCCTGGTGCTGGGTCTTGGCCATCCAGGGAGCAAATAAAGCAACTGGTCAGCAATGTGGTGGCCAGCACAAGTCACTTATCATCAAGACGCAGCTACTGAAGGTGAATGGGCAAAAAACCGTCAACTCTCTCGCTTTAGTTTTTGAGAGAGAAATGGAGTCTGTGGAACTGGCTATCGTGTTTCAGCCGCAGTGAGAGGGGAGAAGACATCAACAGAGACAGCACGGTCTCCACAGGCACAAGAAGGAAGGGGTGGCAGTGCCTGCTCTGCTGGAATGGGAGGCACCCCAAAGACCGGTTGTTTAGAGGTGTCTTCCACAACCAACGATGCACAGACATAGACATAGAATTTACAGTGCAGAAGGAGGCCATTCGGCCCATCGAGTCTGCACCGGCTCTTGGAAAGAGCACCCTACCCCTACCAAGGTCAACACCTCCACCCTATCCCCATAACCCAGTAACCCCACCCAACACTAAGGGCAATTTTGGACACTAAGGGCAATTTATCATGGCCAATCCACCTAACCCGCACATCTTTGGACTGTGGGAGGAAACCGGAGCACCCGGAGGAAACCCACGCAGACACGGGGAGGATGTGCAGACTCCGCACTGACAGTGACCTAAGCCGGAATCGAACTGGGGACCATGGAGCTGTGAAGCGATTGTGCCAGACGTTGCTGCAGATACGCAAGAACCGTGTCTGAAAAAGCTTTGCCTGTCATGGGAACCGAAATGAAATGAAATGAAAATGAAAATCGCTTATTGTCACAAGTAGGCTTCAATGAAGTTACTGTGAAAAGCCCCTAGTCGCCACATTCCGGCGCCTGTCCGGGGAGGCTGGTATTGGAATCGAACCGTGCTGCTGGCCTGCTTGGTCTGCTTTAGAAGCCAGCGATTTAGCCCAGTGAGCTAAACCAGAACTGGTGTCTCACTTATGCGCCCTGCTGGAGGAATTGGCGCCAAGGGAACTTGGAGGGCATCGACTGCCTCTGGCATTGAAAGTCACAACCACCTTCAACTTCTACATGACTGGCGTCTTCTAGGGCTCCATGGGTGACCTTTGTAGAATCTCGCAAGCCTCTGCCGTAAGTGCATCAAGGAGGTGACTGACACTCTTTGCAAGGACACACAGCATGGATCAGGCAAGCTAGCCAGGATGAAAGAGGAATGGAATTAAACCAGATGGTTGGCTTTCCGCAGGTGCAGGGTGACATTGAATGCAGTCACGTGGTTCTCCGATCTCCAGTCGCATCAAGAAGTGCAATTCCTCAACCCCAAGTGTTCCACTCTGAATGTTCAGCTGGTGTGCGACCACACAATGCACATCTTCCAGGTATGTGCCTGCTTCCTGGGGACTGTAGACAACTACATACACCGTGAGCTGTTCTCAAACTCTCCGCCAGGTTTGAGGGTCAATGACAGCTACAGGGTTGGCTCCTTGGGGGATATTTGCTGAGAACGTGGCCGCAGATTGCAGCTGAAACCAAATACACGAGGCTCATGATGCTTTTCGCATTTGGTGGAGCAGAGTGTTGATAATGAGATAATGGACAAGTCAGGTGAAGCCCTGCTGTACAGTCTGCAGAGGGTATCGCATATTGTGTTTCTGCTGTGCCCTTCGCAGTCTGGCACATCAACGGGAGTGGAGGAGGGGGTGAAGAACTGCCTGAGGAGGAGATGGAGGAGAGAAATGTTTCCCCTGAAGAGGACATTGCAAGGGACGATGAAGAGGAGGTCCTGGAGGCTGAGGAGGTCAACCATGAGGCTGTGGCAATGGGGCAGACAAGCTCGGGATGTGCTGCTTGCTTCCTGGATCATGGATGGCAATGAGGCAAATCACTGAGCGCATCTCATCATCTTCAGGTCCCTTCTATAAGCATTGCTCTCCAGTCTCGCTGTTGGCACTGCACACCCTCGCTGATCAGGTCTGTGTCATGGGGAGGAACCAGTTGTCCATAGTCCTTATATTGCAGCAGGAGGATGACGACTTGCATGGAAGCTGGTGCCCGACACCTGCCTGACTGATGGCAGCTCATTGACTCTCAGTGACCCAAGTAAGGCCTGGACAATTACTGGGACCTACAGACTTAGGATGGATTTCGCATTTAATATTTTAAAAAAGGGATCCAGCAGGATGTGCTGACATCGGTGATGATTATCTCGATGGACTTGGCTGTTGGCCAATGAGCTGTTTACTTTGCCAGTCTCTTGGATATTGATTGTCGGTGTTGATTGCTGCTGGCCGTTCCAGAATGTTCTGCCAGGGACAGGAAGGCTTCACCTGTTTTTTTTAGTTTCGGTTTGATCAAGAAGTTGGAGGGCCACAGCCCGGTTCGCTCTCTCTCTCTCTCTCTGTCTCTTATCTGATGGACTCTGTCTAAAGGTTCAAAATAAAGACAGCTTTGACAAAGAGTCATCCAGACTCAAAACGTCAGCTTCCTTCTCTCTCCATAGATGCTGTCAGACTTGCTGAGATTGTCCCAATATTTTCTGTTTTGTGTCAAGACCTTTCTCTCTACAGCCAGATTGAATTGCAAGGAGGTTCAGTTCAGCAACAGCTGCACTCAGGGCCAGTTGTTTAAAGAACCCTCTTCAAGATCTCATCAGGGGAACTCGATTTTTTCTCAGTGAAGCCAAGCACATTCTGGGAGAGGTTGGAAACCAATAAGAATTACACAGGCCTGAGGAGAATCTTCTGAGTACAGGCGCAAGTTAATAAAATGAAAGTGACTCCTCAGAGGGAATACCATTGTTTGGGGATTCGGACTGAATGTTCCAGCCAGAAGATCCTCGATCGCCATTCAACCGGTGGTTCTCAATCACTCTGCTCCCTGAAGGGCAGACAGCTGAAAAAACAACTTCAACAACCGAAGGGCACTCATCTTCCATTAATCCTCTTTTTATTTTCCCCCTCCCTCTGCTTGTATATGTCTTGTGTGTGTTTCGGTAGAAGGTGGGACAGTAAAAGGGGGAGAGGAGTAGATTCGTTGCCTGTTATTCTAGTACGCAGGCCTTGTCTCTATTGTTATGAATAAACATTTCTTGTGTTCCACTTACAAATCGGGTGCCTGTAAGTCACTGGAGCAGTCAAGGGAAAAGGATCTTGGAAACTTTATACAAATTATTGGCTAATTAACTTGGATTGGGTCTCCGGGGCCTATGGGACTGGAATTGACTGTGCACGAGACCAGGGTGTTGTAACAGAAATTTGGAGCTTGGGCCGGAATTTAATGGCGAATTTGGGTTACAGAGTAAATTACAAATAGACACCAGCTGTGTAGTGATATAACAAGATGGCTCCAGAAGCTGTAAGAATTTTACTCAGGTGGAAGACATAACTTTGGTTTATTTGGAAGGTGAAGCCTTCCTGTCCCTGGCAGAATATTCTGGAACGGCCAGCAGCAATCAACACCGACAATCAATATCCAAGAGACTGGCAAAGTAAACAGCTCATTGGCCAACAGCCAAGTCCATCGAGATGATCACCATCGATGTCAGCACATCCTGCTGGATCCCTTTTTAAAAATATTAAATGCGAAATCCATCCGTAAGCTGTAGCTCCCAGTAATTGTCCAGGTACAAAAAAATTATAAAAGCCAAACCAAAAGAAAATAAAGGAATGAACAAGGAAGAAACGGAATTACAGGAGGATCCTTACTTGGGTCCATTAGTCTAATTGACAGGGAAATTAAAACTGCTTATACCAACTAAAGCTATGAAAGGGGCGGTATTTGAAGCAATTACTCAACATTTAAACTTGAAGGAAATACGGACAATACAGTTGAGGTCAGATCAACAATCAGTAGAATTGGCTAAAATCCAGTTGGAGTCAGAGTCTTGCAGCACGTAAACAGGCCGTTCGGCCCAACTTGTCCATGCCACCCAGTTTCTACCACAAAGCTCGTCCCAATTGCCCGCATTTGGCCCATATAATTGTCCAAATGCTTTTCAAAAGACAAAATTGTACCCTCCTCTACTACTGCCTCTGGCAACTCATTCCAGACACTCACCACCCTCTGTTACAAATGAAACAGTTGGACCTGCAGCAAAAACAGAGAGAAATGGAAGTGATGAGGTTGGAAAATAAAAGGAAAGCAAGAGAGAGAAGAAAGTGACAGAGAGAAACAAGAATCGGCGGGGGACTTCCAGCTTGGGTACTGGAAACAGGGGGGAAAGCTGTAGGAACGGAATTCAGTGGTGATCTGTTTAAGTTTATACAGGCTCTCCCAAAATTCAAAGAGGAGGAAGGGGAAACATTCTTCAGGGCTTTTGAGAAAACAGCAACTCAAATGGAGTGGCCAAAAGCAAAGTGGACGGACTTCCGGTGGCGGCCATGGAGGAGTAGGTCACACTTTGACTTTTGGACCACTTTCGCCCGTTTTTACCCCGGATTCTATGGGATAAATCGGTGGAGTGAGACACTAATGTCAAATCTCCCTCCGGTGTACGGAGAATTGGACCAGAAGTGGCCGTGTGAGAAGACAAAGTCCTGTAAGGAAGATACGAGCAGAGCCGGCAATGCAGGAACGCATGGCGGAGAGCGACAGCCGTGGGGAGACGGCACAGTGGTCGAGCGGAGCAGCTGGTGAAGTTTTTCGAGGATTGCTTTGCCACACTGGACCCGATTAAGGCTTCGATTGATCAAGTTGTGCAGAATCAAGAGACCCACGGGAGAGCAATCCAGGAGGTGGAGAAAAAGGTGTCCGAGCACGAGGAATACCTAACCGTGCTGGAGACCAAGGTGGAGATGATGAACGACCGCCAGAGAAGAATGCAGGAGAAGCTGGAGGACCTGGAGAATAGGTCCAGGAGGCAGAATCTTAGAATTGTCGGCCTCCCTGAAGGCAGTGAGGAATCTGATGTGAGGGCTTATGTGACGGACATGCTGAAGTAGTTGATGGGGCCTGAGGCGTTCCCTCAGCCCCTGGAAGTGGACAGAGCGCACAGAGCCATAGTGAAGAAGCCCTGAGCGAACGAGCCGCCGAGGGAGATGGTGGTCCGCTTTCACCGTTTCCTGGACAAGGAACACGTTCTGCGATGGGCCAAGAAGGAACGGAGCAGCAAATGGAAGAGCTGTGAGCTGCGCATTTATCAGGACCTGGCTGCGGATCTGGCAAAGAGGCGAGTTGGGTTTAATCGGGTAAAATCGGCCCTGTTTAAGAAGGAGCTGGTTAGAGGGGGGTGGGCTTTCGGTTGGTTCTGCTTTTTGGGTCATTATTTTTCTAAAGTGACTGTTCCTTCACTTTTATTTTCTGATGTTTGTGTACTGGTGAATGTGATGGTTTTAAAATGTTTATTCATTTGGAGGAAGAGGTGAAAGAACAATTGGGAGACAGACTGCTTGGTGCCAGGGGCGGGAGCTACCGAGTCAGCATGGGTCAGCTGACTCTCTGAAGCGCAGTGGGGGGTGAGCAGGTGTTAAGCTGGAGCTTGACTTGGGGTTTGGGTTTCTAGTGTTGTTGCTGGGGTGGGGGGGGGGGGAGGGGGAGCTGCTTTGCTGAGAGGGGAGGAACGGTTACTAGGGGACATATGGGAGGTCAGGAACGGCGACTGCCCGAGGGGGGCGGGGAGGGCTTGTGGAGGTGGAGGGCGCGAGCTAGAGGCTGGCTTAAAAAGGGTGATGGCTAGGCCGGGGGGGGGGGGGGAGAGCCCTGATTACATGGAACGTCAGAGGGCTGAATGGGCCGGTCAAGAGGGCTCGCGTGTTTGCGCATTTGAGGGGCTGAAGGCGGGCGTGGCTGATGTTTGTTTACTGGACTCAAAGACCAGGGGTCAGCGATCTTGATCAAAAAATGAGTGGCATTCGAGGCAGGGAGAATCATGTCAGACAAGGGGGGTAGCTACATAATGGGGAGTGGGAAGCTGGAGGGGGTGCGAGTAGTACTCGTGAACATATATGCTCCGAATTGGGATGATGTGGAATTTATGAGGCAGGTTTTAGGTAAGATCCCAGACTTAGTCACATTACCTGATCATAGGAGGGGACCTCAATACAGTCATCGATCCAGAATTGGACCGGTCAAAATCCAGGACAGGGAGGAGGCGGGCTGCGGCAAAGGAATTGAAGGGAATTATGGAACAGATCGGGGGGGGGGGGGGGGGGGGGGGGAGTAGACCCATGGAGGTTTGCTCAGTAAAGGGCGAAGGAGTTTTCCTTTTTTCCACATGTCCACAAGGTATACTCCTGCATCGACTTTTTTGTTCTGAGCAGGGCGCTAATACCGTACGGAAGTGGTGGATACTGAGTACTCGGCAATCGCAGTGTCGGATCATGCCCCGCTCTGGGTGGATCTACGGTTAGTGTGGAGAGAGGGAAACGCCCGCTGTGGAGACTGGATGTGGGGTTGCTAGCGGTCGGAGCGATCTGTGGGCGGGTTAACAAGTCCAGAACTACCTGGAAACAAATGATACGGGGGAGGTCTCCGCAGCGACGGTTTAGGAAGCTTTGAAGGCAGTAGTCAGAGGGGAATTAATCTTGATACGGGCCCACAGAGAAAAGGCGGAACGGGCTGAGAGGAATGGATTAGTGGAGAAGATATTCCTGATGGACAGGAGATACTCGGAGGCCCGGATGCGGGGCTACTGAGGGAGCGGCGGAGGTTACAGGCGGAGTTTTGGCTGTTGACCACAGGGAAAGCAGTGGAACAGTTGAGGAAGGCGGGGGGGGGGGGGGGGGGGGGGGGGTTCTATGAGTACGGGGAACAGGCAAGCAGAATGTTAGCGCAGCAGCTCAGGAAAAGAGAGGTGGCCAGGGAGATAGTTAAAGTAAAGAATAGAGGTGGGAATACTGTCCTGGACCCAGCGGGGGCGAACAAGGTGTTTGAGGACTTTTGTAGTAAATTATGTGAGTCGGAGCCCCCCGGCTGGGATGGAGGGGATGAGGCAGTTTCTGGATCAGTTGAGGTTCCCGAGGGTGGAGGAGGACCTGGTGGAGGGGCTGGGAGCCCCAATTGATATTGAGGAAATAATCGAGGGGCTGGAGGACATGCAGTCGGGCAAGGCCCCGGGGACTGACAGCTACCCGGTGGAATTCTATAAGAAGTTTTCAGAGATATTGAGCCCACTGCTGGTGAGGACATTTAATGAAGCAAGAGAGAAGGGAGTCCTCCCCTCAACAATGTTGCAGGCCTCGATTTCATTGATCCTGAAACGGGAGAAGGATCCGGAGCAATGCGGGTCATACCGGCCGATTTCTCTACTGAATGTGGACGCCAAACTGCAGGCTAAAAAACTGGCCACAAGGATAGAGGACTGTGTCCCGGGGGTGAGAGGTGAAGACCAGACGGGATTTGTAAAGGACAGGCAACTAAAGGCCAATGTTCAAAGGCTTTTAAATGTCATTATGATGCCTTCAGAAGGAGAGGAGGTGGAGGTGGTGGTAGCGATGGATGCGGAGAAAGCTTTTGATCGAGTGGAATTACCTGTGGGAGGCGCTGGGAAGGTTTAGGTTTGGTGAGGGCTTTATTGAATGGGTGCGGTTGCTCTATCAGGCACCAGTAGCGAGTGTGCGTACGAACCGGCGCCCCGTCTCCCCGTTACTGTTTGCTCTGGCCATAGAGCCATTGGCCATGATGTTTAAAAAGCTTCTAGGAACTGGAAAGGGCTGGTTCGGGGAGGGGGGGTGGGGGGGGGGGGGGAAGCACCGGGCCTCGCTTTACGCAGATGACCTGTTCTTGTACATTTCGGACCCGTTGGAGGGGATAGGAGAAGTAATGCGAGTCCTGGGGGAATTTGGCAATTTTTCGGGGTATACATTGAAGATGGGGAAAAGTGAGATGTTTGCGATCCAGGCAAGAGGACAGGAGAAGAGACTGAGGGAGCTGCCACTTAGAATGGTACGGAAGAGCTTTTGATATCTGGAAATCCAGGTGGTCCAGGAATGGGAGGTACTGCACAAGTTAAACCTATCCCGGTTGGTAGAACAAATGGAAGGGGAGTTTAAGAGATGGGTCATGCTCCCGCTATCACTGGCGGGGAGGGTACAGACCGTGAAAATGACGGTCCTCCCCAGATTTCTGTTTGTCTTTCAGTGCCTCCCCATCTTCATCCCAAAGGCCTTTTTCAAGCGGGTGAATAAGGTTATTTTGGGCTTTGTGTGGGCGGTAAAACCCCGCAAGTGAAGAAAGTGTTGCTGGAGCGCAGTCGGGGCGAGGTGGGTTGGCGCTGCTGAACTTCTGCAATTACTACTGGGCGGCTAATATAGCCATGATTAGGAAGTGGGTAGTGGGGGAGGGGTTGGCATGGGAGCGGATGGAGGCGGCGTCATGTAAAGACACCAGTTTGGGAGCACTGATAACGGTGCCTCTGCCGTTCTCACCGGCCCGATACTCCACAAGTCCGGTGGTGGTGGCGGCTCTGAGAATCTGGGGGCAATGGAGGAGATATAAGAGGGTGGAGGGAGCATCAGTTTGGACCCCGATTTATAATAATCAGCGGTTTGTACCGGGAATGCTGGATGGTGGGTTCCGGAGATGGCAAAGGGCAGGAATTAGAAGGATGGGGGATCTATTTATAACCAGGAGCTTTCCCAGTTTGTCAGCTTTAGAGGATAAATTTGAATTGCCAGCAGGGAATGGGTTTAGGTATTTGCAGGTGCGAGACTTCCTGAGAAAACAGGTGCCGGCCTTTCTGCTGCTGCCGACATGGGGGATACAGGACAGAGTAGTTTCCAGTACCTGGGTGGGAGAGGGGAAGGTATCGGATATTTACCAGGAGCTTTCGGAGGCGGAGGACACCCCGGTGGAGGAGCTTAAGGGTAAGTGGGAGGACGAGCTAGGAGGAGAGATAGAGGCGGGTCTGTGGGTGGATGCCCTAAGCAGGGTTAATACCTCCTCATCGTGTGCCAGGCTCAGCCTGATACAATTCAAGGTAGCCCACCGGGCACACATGACAGTGGTTGGAATGAGCAGGTTTTTCGGGGTAGAGGATAGGTGTGCAAGGTCCACGGGAAGCCCAGCAAATCATGTCCACATGTTTTGGGCATGTCCGAGGCTTAGAGGGTTTTGGCAGGAATTGCTAAGGCAATGTCCACAGGTAGTGCCGAGTCCGGAGTTAGCGATCTTTGGAATGTTGGAAGAGCCGGAAGTTCAGGGGGTGAAAGAGGCCGACGTCTTGGCCTTTGTCTCCCTTGTAGCCCAGAGACAGATCTTGTTAATGTGGAGGGACTCAAAGCTCCCGAGTGTAGAGACCTGGGTCAGTGACATGGCTGGGTTTCTCAGTCTCCAGAAAATAAAGTTAATCTTAAGAGGGTCAATGTTAGGGTTCACCCGGAGGTGCCAGACGTTCATCGACTTTCTCGGGGAAAATGAAAGTGTTGGCAGATGCAGTATTCCAGTGGGGGGAGGGGGGGGGGGGGATTGTTGTTTCATGTTTGAGGTGCGTGAAGATTGAGATGTGGGTGGAAATGTTTATTATACCATGTTGATTGGCTATGTTATTTTTATGAACATTTTCAAATACCTTAATAAAAATATTTTTTAAAAAAAGCAAAGTGGACAATACTCGTGCAGAGTAAATTGATAGGAAGTTTATGCTGCCTCATCAGAGCAGGGGCCTAAGGATTATGAGACTGTAAGGAACATCTTTCTAATCTTGGTTTCCTTTTTATTTCCTTTGATAACAAGCTCAGATGTCAGTCCACACTCACGTAACCCTCCCCCCTCCCCCCTCATCCAGCAGGCAGCCAATCCCCTACACCACGCCGACACCCATACTGGCAGCTATAGCCGGGTGACCTGGCCACTGAAGCCACCCACTCCCTGGACTGGTGTTTCGAGCTGTCAAACACTGTGCAATTTCTGTCTCCCCCCCCCCCCCCCCCCCACCCCCAGGAGAAGGCCGCCCATAACTGCAGGGAGAAAGAGAAGACCAAAGGGAGGCCGCCGGACCTGAGGCCCGTCAATATGGCAGAGCAGCGGGCCCTGGACATGGGCAGTGGGCCTGAAGAAAGGGCAGTCGCTGGGGCGATTGGGTGAGGAAGTCAGACCCTGCTGAGTTGCGGTCTCCCGTGATACGTGTGTCAATCCCTCACAACACCAGGGACCACTCTCACACCCACCCCACCCTCTCACATCATCCTCAACTCCACACCACCCTCAACCCCACAAAACACCCACACCACCCCCTCAGGGAGAATGGAGAGCCGGGGCGTTACTGTTTAAGAATAAGGGGTCGCTCATTTAAGACTGAGATGAGAAATATTTTCTCTCAGAGGGGGTGAGTCTCTGGAATTATTTTCCTGAAAAGGCAGTGGGATCAGAATCTTTGAATATTTTGAAGGTAGAGCTGGATAGATTCTTGATTACCGAGGGGGTGAACGTTATCGGGGTTCGACAGGAATGTGGAGTTGAGGTTCCAATCAGATCAGACATGATCTTATTGAATGGCGGACTAGGCTTGAGGGGCCGAGTGGCTTCCTCCTAATCCTTGTTCATGTGTAAGAAGGGGTATTACGAGCTCCCAATCGTACTATGAACCCGTATAATACTCCAATTTTACTATCATTCAGGACCAGACCCAAACAGTGACTCAGTTACTCGACAGAAACCCCAAATTTAATTTAATTTTGTAAAACTGTGAGGAGAGGAATCTCGCTTTTCACACAAAATAGAGATATAGTTTATTGAAACAAACTTTATTATGAACACAGTATTAAAATATCTTTAACATCACAGAAGAAAATGGCTCACAATTACCCCATAAACAATGCTAATCAATACTGTGACACAATAACACTTAACTGCTATCTTTACATCAATTCAAACAACAAAACCATCTCAGAACCCAATCCACTTTTAAATACAGTGAGCACTCAGGAATGCTTGTTGTACAGAGATATCTTAAGAAATCATTACACTTTTGTATTTCAGACGGTGTTAATAAGCTTTGTATTTTTCTGGGCGACTGGTTTTATAATAAAGTAATTCTGTTGTTTATTGAAGAAACGTGGGCATCGAGTGGTCATTCTGAGAATCATGGGTAAAGCACAGATTTGACCGCGGAGCGAGCTGAAGAAACCATTTCAATATGCGGTGTGACAGGTGGGAGCAGAGGGACTGGAGACTGACAGCAAACTCCAACAATCCCAGTCAGAACTCTCCATTTCATTGCAGTACATTCCCTGTTAAAGAAGGTGTTGTTGGGGGCTGTGCAACACCGGGGTACGGGAATTCCAGAGGGGGGCTGGAGGACTGAGGTCAATTCCAGAATGATGATCTTCTCCTGAAACGCTCCGATGGATCGCTTCCCATTGTTTGCCATCGTCAGGAGGGGGCCTGGTTTCCGCTGGACTGTCAGGATCATTGGTCTGCGGCAGTTTTTCAATCTATCAGCCTGGTTTGTCGGAGTTTCATTGTTGAGGGGACGCACGGGGGGGGGGGGGGGGGGGGGGGGGGATTGGTGAGTCAATCAACCTTGTGTGGCATCGCCGTGATGGCAGGACGCTGCATCTGCAGAAAAGGGAGGCGATGTGCTCGGAGATGTAATGAGCTTTCATTCTTTTGTCCCTTTCGATTTCTTACCGCCCACCTCCCTGCACTTCAGTTCAGCACAGCACCCAGTCCAAAGCTCCACACCATGTGGTTAAAGGAGGATGTCTGACAAACCCAGTTGCGTCGAAGTGTGCAGTAGTTGTTGCTCCACAAGTTCAGTTCATGACGCGCCCCTTTGGTGACACAGCGTTCCACTCCTGGGTTGTTTGGTTCCCCTGCTGACCAAAACCTGCCAGGAGAGAGCAGTCGAGAGAGGAGCTCACATGAAGATTGTTGGTGTATTGACGAAAACCGCACAGCCTTTCCTGGCACTGGAGAGGGCAGCTTCACAAACAAGAGGCAGTCTTATTGAGGCCTAGTTGGAGGGTGACAGAGTGAGAGAGGGAGGCACAGAGAGGCAAAGAGAGTGAGAAAGAGAAAGAAAGAGACAGAGAAAAAGACACAGAAGGAGAGGGACAGAGAGAGGGAAACGGACAGAGAGAGATACTGGGAGAAATACAGAGAGGGAGATGCCAACTAAATTTAGCAGTAGGCCAGAAATGAAGCCTGCCTCCGAGGCTGTGTGCATGGGCCCAGTACCAAACAGGATGAGATTGGCAGGACTCACTCGACAGCACTAGGCCAGGAAAGTGGCGTGCGTGCAGTGTCGGATGGGGCTGACTTGATAACGCTAAGCCGGGAATGCAGCCTGGTATTATCCTGCCCGCCGCACCTGGGTTTAGGACCACAGAGTGTCAGATCAGGCTGACTCAACAACACTAGGCCGAAAATGCAGCCAGTCTTTTGCTCTGAGAACACGGACAATTTCCAAATGAGATTGTGCTAACTCAACAACGCCGTGGGCTGGGAATATGGTCCAGGCACTTCCTGGGTACTGACCGCGATGGTGGCTGTGAACTCACCCCGTCACTAAAGGAGCGCCATTCACCCAGCGGTAAACGCCAACTTGTTCCAGGTCAGTCAATCCAATCCAACGGATGTTCGCATCGTGAGCAGTTATAAAATTCTGGAGGAGCAAAATGGGGGGCGGGGGGGGGGGAACGCAGTGAACCATCAGCAACACAGCTTCAGCCTATGAACCATGCCCCTGGAGTCTGAGGCCTTTCTTTCCTCCTAAGGCCTTGCTATGATCCCCACCTATCCTCCAGCTTTACTCACTCTGCACAGGGTCGAATTCCATGGTGACTATCCTCTGTATGACCTTTGAAATCCCCTGTTAGATCCATGTGAGGCTGCCTATTGCACATTGATGAACACCCTCACAAAGTAGTAAGCCCCCATGTGCAGAATAACACTCCCTATCTCTGTAACCCCTTCCAGCCTCTTTAACCTACCTATCTCTGTAACTTCCTCCAATCCCTACAGCCCTCCCTATCTCTGTAACCTCCTGCACTCCTTTCAACCCTCCCTATCTCTGTAACTTCCTCCAATTCCTACAACCCTCCCTATCTCTGTAACCTCCTGCACTCCTTTCAACCCTCCCTATCTCTGTAACCTCCTCCAGCACCTCCAACCCTCCCTATCTCTGTAACCTCCTCCAGCCCCTACAACCCTCCCTATCTGTAACCATCACACCCCTGACTTGTGTCCTTGTAGATGGTGAACAGGCTTTTGGGGGGGGGGGGGGGGGGGTGGTCAGGAGGTGAGTTATCGTACGATTCGTAGTCTTTGAAAGACCTTGGTAGCCACAGTATTAGTGTGGCTGGGTCCAGCAGTTTCTGATCAATGGTAACCCCCAGGATGTTGACTGTGGGGGATTCAGCGATGGGAATGCCATTGAATGTCAAGGGGCGATAGTTAGATCCTCTCTTGTAGGAGATGGCCATTGCCTGGGGCTTGTGTGGTGTGAATGTAACTTTGTCACTTGTCAGCCCCGAGCCTGGATATTGTCCAGGTTTTGCTGCATTTGGACATGGACGGCTTCAGTGTCTGAGGAGTTGTGAATGGTGCTGAACATTGTTCAGTCAGCAGCGAACACCCCCACTTCTGACCTTATGATGGGAGGGAGGTCATTGACGAAGCAGCTGAAGATGGTTGGGGCCGAGCACACGACCCTGAGAAACTCCTGCAGTGATGTCCTGGAGCTGAGATGATTGACCTCCAACCACCACAACCATCTTCCTTTCTGCCGGGTATGACTCCAGCCAGCGGAGAGATTTCCCCCTGATTCCCATTGACTCCAGTTTAGCTCGGGCTCCTTGATGCCACACTCGGTCAAATGCTGCCTTGATGTCAAGGGCAGTCACTCTCACCTCACATCTGGCATTCAGCTCTTTCGTCCATGTTTGAACCAAGGCTGTAATGAGGTCAGGAGCTGAGTGACCCTATCGGAACGCAAACTGAGCATCCGTGAGCAGGTTATTGCTGAGTAGGTGCCACTTGATGGCATTGTTGATGACTCGTTCCATCACTTTGCTGATGATGAGTTCGATTTGTCTTGTTTCTTGTGTACAGGACACAGTTGGGACATTTTCCACATTGCCAATGTTGTAGCTGTACTGGAACAATTTGGCTAGGAGTGCAGCAAGTTCTGGAGCACAAGTCTTCGTACTATTGCTGGGATATTATCAGGGCCCAGAGCCGCTGCAGTATCCAGTGCCTCCAGCCATTTCCTGATATCACATGGAGTGAATCGTATTGGCTGAAGACTGACATCTGTGATACTGGGGACCTCCAGAGGAGACTGAGATGGATCATCCACTAAGCACTTTGGCGGAAGATTGTAGCGAATGTCTCAGCCTTGGCTTTTGCACATCTAAGCTAGGCTCCTCCATCATTGAGGATGGGGATATTTGCGGAGTCTCCTCCTCCAGTGAGTTTTTAAATTGTCCACCACCATTCACAGCTGGATGTGGCAGGACAGCTTAGATCTGATGCATTTGTTGTGGAATCGCTTAGCTCTATTACTTGCTGCTTATGCTGTTTGGCACACAAGTAGTCCTCTGTTGTAGCTCTGTAACCTCCTTCAATTCCTGCAACACTTCCTTTCTCTATAACCTCCTCCAGCCCTTATATCCCTCTATACCTATGTAACCTCCTTGAGGGCCTATAACCCTGCCTATCACAGAATCCCTACAGAGCAGAAGACCATTTAGCCCATCGAGTCTGCATCTTCGAAAGAGCCTTCTACCCAGTTCACTCCCCTGTACACCCAGCAATATCTAGTGAGCTCCATTTCTCTATAACCTCCTCCAGCCCCCTACAACCCTCCCTATCTCTGTAACTTCCTCCAGCCCCTACAACCCTCCCTATCTCTGTAACCTCCTCCAGCCCCTACAACCCTCCCTATCTCTGTAACCTCCTCCAGCCCCTACAACCCTCCCTATCTCTGTAACCTCCTCCAGCCCCTACAACCCTCCCTATCTCTGTAACCTCCTCCAGCCCCTACAACCCTCCCTACCTCTGTAACCTCCTCCAGCCCCTACAACGCTCCCTATCTCTGTAACCTCCTCCAGCCCCTACAGCCCTCCCTATCTCTGTAACCTCCTCCAGCCCCTACAACCCTCCCTATCTCTGTAACCTCCTCCAGCCCCTACAACCCTCCCTATCTCTGTAACCTCCTCCAGTCCTCTTCAACCCTCCCTATCTCTGTAACCTCCTCCAGCCCCTACAACTCTCCTTGTCTCTGTAACCTTCTCCAACCCCAACAAACATCCCTTTCTCTGTAACCTCCTGAATCCCGACAACTTTCCCTATCTCTGTGACTTCCTCCAGCCCCAAAATCTTGCCTAACTGCAATCTGCTCGAGAGCCTACAATACTCCTGTGGCTGGATTCCCTGCCAGCAGGATTTTCCATTTTGCCGGCACCCTGGGGGTTTCCCGACGGCGTGGGACTGCCCCACAATGGGAAACCTCATTGACCAGCCGGCGTAACGGAGAATCCCGCCTGTGGGGTGAAACAGAAATGTGACGCGCTGGATGGAGAATCAAGCCCCTTATCTATGTCACCTGCCCCAGCCCCGAAAACCCTCCCTATCTCCGTAACCCTCTACAGCCCTGACAATCCTCCCTATCTCTGTAACCTCCTCCAGCCACTACACCCTTCCCTATCTCTGTAACCTCCTCCAACCCCTACAGCCCTCCCTATCTCTGTAACCCTCTACAGCCCTGACAATCCTCCCTATCTCTGTAACCTCCTCCAGCCCCTACAACCCTCCCTATCACTGTAACCTCCTCCAGTCTCTGCAACCCTCCCTATCTCCGTAACCCTCTACAGCCCTGACAATCCTCCCTATCTCTGTAACCTCCTCCAGCCCCTACAACCCTCCCTATCTCTGTAACCTCCTCCAGCCCCTACAACCCGCCCTATCTCCGTAACCCTCTACAGCCCTGACAATCCTCCCTATCTCTGTAACCTCCTCCAGCCCCTACAACCCGCCCTATCTCTGTAACCTCCTCCAGCCCCTACAACCCTCCCTATCTCTGTAACCTCCTCCAGTCCCTACAACCCTCCTTATCTCTGTAACCTCCTCCAGCCCCTACACCCCTCCTATCTCTGTAACCTCCTCCAGCCCCTAAAACCCTCCCTATCTCCGTAACCCTCTACAGCCCTGACAATCCGCCCTAACTCTGTAACCTCCTCCAGCCCCTACAACCCTCCCTATCTCTGTAACCTCCTCCAGCCCCTACAGCCCTCCCTATCTCTGTAACCTCCTCCAGCCCCTACAACCCCTCCCTATCTCTGTAACCTCCTCCAGCCCCTACACCCTCCCTATCTCTGTAACCTCCTCCAGCCCCTACACCCTCCCTATCTCTGTAACCTCCTCCAGCCACTACAACCCTCCCTATCTCTGTAACCTCCTCCAGCCCCTACAGCCCTCCCTATCTCTGTAACTTCCTACAGCCCTCCCTATCTCTGTAACCTCCTCCAGCCCCTACAACCCTCCCTATCTCTGTAACTTCCTCCAGCCCCTACAACCCTCCCTATCTCTGTAACCTCCTCCAGCCCCGACAACCCTCCCTATCTCTGTAACCTCCTCCAGCCCCTACAACCCTCCCTATCTCTGTAACCTCCTCCAGGCCTGACACCCCTCCCTATCTCTGTAACCTCCTAAGCCCCTACAACCCTCCCTATCTCTGTAACCTCCTCCAGCCCCTACAACCCTCCCTCCGTAGTGATGCAGTGGGGAACGTAACACTGACAATGGAGAGTACTTGCAGGCAAGGAGATGGGTTGAAGTGTGTATACTTCAATGCAAGAAGCATGAGGAATAAGGTGGGTGAAGTTAAGGCATGGATTGGTACTTGGGACTACGATGTGGTGGCCATCACGGAAACATGGATAGAAGAGGGGCAGAAATGGTTGTTGGAGGTCCCTGGTTATAGATGTTTCAACAAGATTAGGGAGGATGGTAAAAGAGGTGGGGGGGGGGGGGGGGGGGGTCATTGTTAATTAGAGATAGTATAACAGCTGCAGAAAGGCAGTTCGAGGGGGATCTGCCTACTGAGGTAATATGGGTTGAAGTCAGAAATAGGAAAGGAGCAGTCACCTTGTTGGGAGTTTTCTATAGGCCCCCCAATAGCAGCAGAGATGTGGAGGAACAGATTGGGAAACAGATTTTGGAAAGGTGCAAAGTCACAGGGTAGTAGTCATGGGTGACCTCAACTTCCCAAACATTGAGTGGAAACTCTTTAGATCAAATAGTTTGGATGGGGTAGTGTTTGTGCAGTGTGTCCAGGAAGCTTTTCTAACACAGTATGTAGATTGTCGACCAGAGGGGAGGCCATATTGGATTTAGTACTTGGTAATGAACCAGGGCAGGTGATAGATTTGTTAGTGGGGGAGCATTTTGGAGGTAGTGACCACAATTCTGTGACTTTCACTTTAGTAATGGAGAGGGATAGGTGCGTGCAACAGGGCAAGGTTTACAATTGGGGCAAGGGTAAATATAATGCTGTCAGACAAGAATTGAAGTGCATATGTTGGGAACATAGGCTGTCAGGGAAGGGACACAAGTGAAATGTGGAACTTGTTCAAGGAACAGGTACTGTGTGTTTTTGATATGTATGTCCCTGTCAGGCAGGGAAGAGATGGTCGAGTGAGGGAACCATGGTTGACAAGAGAGGTTGAATGTCTTGTTAAGAGGAAGAAGGAGACTTATGTAAGGCTGAGGAAACAAGGTTCAGACAGGGCGCTGGAGGGATACAAGACAGCCAGGAGGGAACTGAGGAAAGGGATTAGGAGAGCTAAGAGAGGGCATGAAAAATCTTTGGCGGGTAGGATCAAGGAAAACCCCAAGGCCTTTTACACATATGTGAGAAATATGAGAATGACTAGAGCGAGGGTAGGTCCGATCAAGGACAGTAGCGGGAGATTGTGTATTGAGTCTGAAGAGATAGGAGAGGTCTTGAACAAGTATTTTTCTTCAGTATTTACAAACGAGAGGGGCCATATTGTTGGAGAGGACAGTGTGAAACAGACTGAAATGAAATTGCAGAGCCGTTGACAATGATCTTTTCGTCCTCGCTGTCAACAGGGGTGGTACCAGAGGATTGGAGAGTGGCAAATGTCGTGCCCCTGTTCAAAAAAGGGAATAAGGATAACCCTGGGAATTACAGGCCAGTTAGTCTTACTTCGGTGGTAGGCAAAGTAATGGAAAGGGTACTGAGGGATAGGATTTCTGAGCATCTGGAAAGACACTGCTTGATTAGGGATAGTCAGCACGGATTTGTGAGGGGTAGGTCTTGCCTTACAAGTCTTATTGACTTCTTTGGGGAGGTGACCAAGCATGTGGATGAAGGTAAAGCAGTGGATGTAGTGTACATGGATTTTAGTAAGGCATTTGATAAGGTTCCCCATGGTAGGCTTATGCAGAAAGTAAGGAGGCATGGGATAGTGGAAAATTTGGCCAGTTGGATAACAAACTGGCTAACCGATAGAGGACAGAGAGTGGTGGTGGATGGCAAATATTCAGCCCGGAGCCCAGTTACCAGTGGCGTACCACAGGGATCAGTTCTTGGTCCTATGCTGTTTGTGATTTTCATTAATGACTTGGATGAGAGAGTTGAAGGGTGGGTCAGTAAATTTGCAGATGATACGAAGATTGGTGGAGTTGTGGATAGTGAGGAGGGCTGTTGTCGCTTCAAAGAGACATAAGTAGGATGCAGAGCTGGGCTGAGAAGTGGCAGATGGAATTTAACCCTGACAAGTGTGAAGTTGTCCATTTTGGAAGGACAAATATGAATGCGGAATACAGGGTTAATGGTTGGGTTCTTGGCAATGTAGAGGAGCAGAGAGATCTTGGGGTCTATGTTCATAGATCTTTGACAGTTGCCACTCAAGTGGATAGAGCTGTGAAGAAGGCCTATGCTGTGCTCGCGTTCATTAGCAGAGGGATTGAATTTAAGAGCCATGAGGTGATGATGCAGCTGTACAAAACCTTGGTACGGCCACATTTGGAGTACTGTGTGCAGTTCTGGTCACCTCATTTTAGGAAGAATGTGGAAGCTTTGGAAAAGGTGCAAAGGAGATTTACCAGGATGTTGCCTGGAATGGAGAGTAGGTCTTACGAGGAAAGGTTGAGGGTGCAAGGCCTTTTCTCATTAGAACGGAGAAGGATGAAGGGCGACTTGATAGAGGTTTATAAGATGATCAGGGGAATAGATAGAGTAGACAGTCAGAAACTTTTTCCCCGGGTAGAACAAACCATTACAAGGGGACATAAATTTAAGGTAAATGGTGGAAGATATAGGGGGGATGTCAGAGGTAGGCTCTTTACCCAGAGAGTAGTGGGGGCATGGAATGCACTGCCAGTGGAAGTAGTTGAGTCGGAAACGTTAGGGACCTTCAAGCGGCTATTGGATGGGTACATAAATTAGGGTAGAATAATGGAGTGTAGATTAATTCTTCTTAAGGGCAGCACGGTAGCATTGTGGATAGCACAATTGCTTCACAGCTCCAGGGTCCCAAGTTCGATTTCGACTTGGGTCACTGTCTGTGTGGAGTCTGCATGTCCTCCCCGTGTGTGCGTGGGTTTCCTCCGGGTACTCCGGTTTCCTTCCACAGTCCAAAGATGTGCAGGTTGGGTGGATTGGCCATGATAAATTGTCCAAAATTCTGTGATTAACCTAGGACAAAAGTTCGGCACAAAATCGTGGGCCGAAGGGCCTGTTCTGTGCTGTATTTCTCTATCTATCTATCTATCTCTGTAACCTCCTCCAGCCCCCTACAACCCTCCCTATCTCTGTAACCTCCTCCAGCCCCCTACAACCCTCCCTATCTCTGTAACCTCCTCCAGCCCCCTACAACCCTCCCTATCTCTGTAACCTCCTCCAGCCCCCTACAACCCTCCCTATCTCTGTAACCTCCTCCAGCCCCCTACAGCCCTCCCTATCTCTGTAACCTCCTCCAGCCCCTACAACCCTCCCTCTCTCTGTAACCTCCCCCAGCTCCTACAACCCTCCCTATCTCTGTAACCTCCTCCAGCCCCTACAACCCTCCCTATCTCTGTAACCTCCCCCAGCTCCTACAACCCTCCCTATCTCTGTAACCTCCTCCAGCCCCCTACAACCCTCCCTATCTCTGTAACCTCCTCCAGCCCCCTACAACCCTCCCTATCTCTGTAACCTCCAGCCCCCTACAACCCTCCCTATCTCTGTAACCTCCTCTAACCCCTGCAACCCTCCCATTCTCTGTAACTTCCCCCAGCCCCTATAACTCTCCTTATCTCTGTAACCTCCTCCAGCCTCTACAACTCTCCCTATCTGTAACCTCCTCCAGCCCCTACAACCCTCCCTATCTCTGTAACCTCCTCTAACCCCTACAATTCTCCCTATCTCTGTAACTTCCTCTAACCCCTACAATACTCCCTATCTCTGTAACCTCCTCTAACCCCTACAATACTCCCTATCTCTGTAACTTCCTCTAACCCCTACAATACACCCTATATCTGTATCCTCCTCTAACCCCTACAATTCTCCCTATCTCTGTAACTTCCTCTAACCCCTACAATACACCCTATCTCTGTTACCTCCTCTAACCCCTACAATACGCTCTATCTCTGTAACCTCCTCCAGCCTTGCGCCACGGGAGTGGCCCTTGAAGAAATGTTTTTGTTTTATCACATGGCTTCAGTGATGTCATTGTTGGGTGGAGCTGGGCTGTGGCTCTGTGAGTTTTTACTTTCGCTTTGGGTTTGGACTGGTTTGAACTGCGCAGGTTGAATGAAGTGTCTCTCTATCTGCATTTTAAAAGCTGTTTCCAGACTGCTTGACAACTTAAAAGAGATAATTGCTTTCTGGAAGGAATTCAAATCTGCTGTATGGAAAGGGGACCAGAGTATCAATAACAAGTCTAACACCAGTAAAAATGCCGTGTGCTGGGCCACACCTTTGAAAAGGTGTTTCTGTGTTTACTTGGATTTTGTTGTTGAATTGGAACAGTTAAGGGGAAATTTATTAAGGGTTATACATAGATTGATGTAGCTGTGTGGTGTCTTTATGTTTGTAGTTGATAAAAAAAATCTTGCTGTGTGTGTTTATACAAATGTTAACTAAAGACTTCTGGTGGCGGCGATGACGTAGGAAGCCGCACATTTGGGAGCTCCCGTTTTAAACGGACTTTTCGGCTCTTTTTAGAGGAAATTTTTTGACGTCTCCCGGTGGGAGAAGGTGTGCTGATCGACTTTCCCTGCAGTCCATGACTCGGACTTGGAGTGGAAAGGGGGAAAAAAACGGCAGCAGCTCCCCAGAAAAAACGGGGGAAGGAATCCAAGATGGCGGCCGGCAGAGCTCCAGAGGAGTGGAAGCAGTGGGCCCTGGAGCAACAAGCTGCTCTTGTGCGCTGTTTTACAGACTTCAAGGCTGAGGTACTGAGCTCTCTGCAGGAAACGAACAGAAGGCTCTCGGAGATTCAGACGACCCAAGGTGCTGCCATCCAGGCGTTGCAGGCGCAGGCCACTGAACGAGAGGAGGAGGCCGGGATCCTCATGAGTAAGGTGGAGGGACACGAGGCACTCCACAAGAAGTGGCAGGAACGCTTCGAGGAGCTTGATCACCGCATGAGGCGGAAAAATCTGTGGATCTTGGGCCTTGCGGAGGGGCTGGAGGGGTCGGACCTGACAACCTACGTGGCTACGATGCTGAACTCGCTAGTGGGGGCCGGGTCTTTCCATCTGCCCTTGGAGCTGGAGGGAGCACACAGAGTACTGGCCAGGAGACCTAAGGAGAATGAAACCCCGCGTGCGGTGCTGGTGAGGTTCCACCGGTTCAGTGATTGGGAGTGTGTGCTGCGCTGGGCCAAGAAGGTGAAGAGCAGCAATTGGGAGAAAGGGGTAGTACGGATCTACCAGGATTGGCGTGCGGAGGTGGCTAAGCGGCGGTCCGGATTTAACCGATGAAGAGGTGCTTTACAGGAAAAAGATAAAGTTCGGAATGTTGCAGCCCACGCGCCTGTGGGTAACTTATTCGGACCGGCATTATTATTTTGATTCCCCGGAGGAGGCGTGGGCCTTCGTGCGGACGGAGAAACTGGACTTGAACTGGGGGTTGGGGGTTGCGGGGTCGGTTGTAATACTTTATTGCTGGATTCTGCTGTTGCTGTGTTCTCTTTTTTTTGTACTTTTGCAATTTTGATATGATTATTTATGGGGTGTTGTTCTGTTTTGTTTTTTGCTGTGGGGCATTGTTTGAGTTGTGTATCTTGCGGGGAGGGTTGGGGGGGTTTGTTGTATTCTATGTCGGGTTGGGGGTATAGAGTGGGGCTGGTATTTGGGAGCTGCGTCAGAAGGGTGTGGTGGGGCAGTGCGAAAGCGCGGGCTTTCCTCTGGTTTCCCGCGCTACGGGGCTGGGGGGTGGAGACGGTGACGGGGGAGGCGGGGCCTTAACTGGTTCTTCCCCGCGCTGGAGCGGTGCCTGGAGGAGGGATAGGATGGGGGATGATCCCACTTTGGGAGGGGTCGGGTTATTGGCGGGAGTTTCCGGGGTCAGCAGAAGTTAGCTGACCCACGGAAGTACAATGGAGGACGGTTCGCGGCTAGGAGGGTTCCTAGCCTGGGGGGGAAGGGAGGGGGGGAAAGGGGAATACCGGGTTTCTGCTGGTAGGGTCAAGAAGGAGCTGGTGGGGGCTGGGGGGACAGAGGTGAGGGGTTGTCGCTATGGGGACGGGGTCGAGCAGGGGGTGCTGGCCTGGGGCGGGCAGTCAACGGGCTATGGCTAGCCGACGGGGGAGAGGGGCAGGACGCCCTCTGATCCGGTTGGTCACCTGGAATGTGAGAGGGTTGAATGGGCCGGTGAAGCGGTCGAGGGTAATGGCTCACCTGAAGGGGCTAAAGGCGGATGTGGCAATGCTTCAGGAGACCCACCTGAGGGTGGCGGACCAGGTCCGTCTGAGGAAGGGGTGGGTGGGGCAGGTTTTCCACTCTGGGTTGGATGTGAAGAACCGGGGAGTGGCGATTCTGGTGGGGAAAAATGTGTCATTTGAGGCATCGGAGGTGGTGGCGGATAAGGGGGGTAGGTATGTGATGGTTAGGGGCAGGCTACAAGGAGAGAAGGTGGTACTGGCTAGTGTGTATGCCCCAAATTGGGACGATGCGGGCTTTATGAAGCGTATGTTGGGACGGATCCCGGATCTGGAGGCGGGAGGTCTGATCATAGGGGGGGACTTTAATACGGTGTTGGATCCTTCACTGGATCGGTCCAGCTCTAGGACGGGTAGGAGGCCGGCGGCGGCCAAGGTACTGAGAGGGTTTATGGACCAGATGGGTGGGGTGGATCCATGGAGGTTTGTAAGGCCGAGGGCACGCGAGTACTCTTTCTTCTCAAACGTACATAGGGTCTACTCTCGGATAGATTTCTTCGTGGTGAGTAGGGGACTGATTCCGAGAGTGGAGGAGGCCGAGTATTCGGCCATTGCAATCTCCGACCACGCTCCGCATTGGATAGAGTTGGAGATGGGAGAGGTGCGAGACCAACGTCCGTTGTGGCGGTTGGATGTGGGGTTGTTGGCGGAGGAGGAGGTGTGTAGGGGGGTCCGGGCAAGTATTGAGGGGTACCTTGAGGTGAATGATACGGGGGAGGTTCAGGTGGGGATGGTCTGGGAAGCCCTGAAGGCAGTAATTCGTGGGGAGCTGATATCCATCCGGGCACACAGGGAGAGGAGCGAGAGGAGTGAGAGGGATAGACTGGTGGGAAAGATGCTGGAGGTGGACAGGAGGTATGCAGAGGCACCAGAGGAGGGACTGTTGGGGGAGAGGCGCAGCCTGCAGGCTAAATTTGATTTGCTGACCACTAGAAAGGCGGAGGCACAGTGGAGGAAGGCACAAGGGGCAGTGTACGAACATGGTGAAAAGGCGAGTAGGATGCTGGCTCATCAGCTGCGTAAGCGGGATGCGGCTAAGGAGATTGCTGGAGTGAGAGATAAGAGTGGGAATGTGGTGCGGAAGGGGGTAGAGGTGAATGAGGTCTTCAAGGATTTTTACGGGGAACTGTACCGGTCGGAGCCAACGGGGAGAGGAGGGGGAATGGAGAGGTTCCTTGACGGGCTTTCTTTCCCGAAGGTGCAGGAGGAGAAGGTGGAGGGGTTGGGTGTGCCGATTGAGCTGGAGGAGCTAGTTAAGGGGATCGGGCAGATGCAGTCAGGGAAGGCACCGGGGCCGGATGGGTTCCCGGTGGAATTTTATAAAAAGTTTGTGGATCTAGTGGGCCCCTTGCTGGTGCGAACACTCAATGAAGCGTGGGAAGGGGGGACTTTGCCCCCGACAATGTCGCGGGTGCTGATCTCGTTAATTTTAAAGAGGGACAAGGACCCCCAGCAGTGTGGTTCATACAGGCCCATATCTCTCCTCAACGTGGACGCTAAGGTGCTGGCAAAAATCCTGGCCACCAGGATAGAGGACTGTGTGCCAGGGGTTGTGCACGAGGACCAGACTGGTTTTGTGAAGGGAAGGCAGCTGAACACGAATGTGCGGAGATTGCTGAATGTCATTATGATGCCGGCGATTGAGGGGGAGGCAGAGATAGTGGTGGCACTGGATGCGGAGAAGGCCTTCGATAGAGTGGAGTGGGGGTACCTATGGGAGTTGTTGGGGAGGTTTGGATTTGGTGAAGGGTTCATTAGATGGGTAAGGCTGTTATATGAGGCCCCGATGGCGTGCGTGGCTACGAATAGGAGGAGGTCGGAGTACTTCCGGCTTTACCGAGGGACCAGGCAGGGTTGCCCCTTGTCCCCCTTGTTGTTTGCACTGGCAATCGAGCCGCTGGCGATGGCATTGAGAGATTCAGAGAGGTGGAGAGGCTTGGTGCGAGGTGGAGAGGAACATAGGGTGTCGTTGTATGCCGACGACCTGTTACTGTATGTGGCGGACCCGGTGGGAGGGATGCCGGGAGTGATGGAGTTACTAGCCGAGTTTGGGACCTTCTCAGGTTATAAATTAAACTTAGGCAAGAGCGAGGTGTTTGTGGTGCACCCTGGAGACCAGGAGGAAGGAATTGGTAGGCTCCCGCTTAGGCGGGCAGGGGAGAGCTTTAGGTACCTGGGGGTGCAAGTGGCCAGGGACTGGGGGACTCTTCACAAACATAACTTTACCAGGCTGGTAGATCAGATGGAGGAGGAGTTCAGGAGGTGGGACATGCTGCCATTGTCGTTGGCGGGGAGGGTGCAGTCCGTCAAAATGACAGTGCTTCCGAGGTTCTTGTTCCTTTTTCAGTGCCTGCCCATATTTATCCCCAGGGCCTTCTTTAGGAGAGTGACTAGCAGTATTCTGAGTTTTGTGTGGGCACATGGGACTCCGAGAGTGAGGAGGGTGTTCCTGGAGCGAGGAAGGGATGGAGGTGGGCTGGCACTGCCCAACCTGCTGGGGTACTATTGGGCAGCCAATGTGTCAATGGTGCGTAAATGGGTGATGGAGGGGGGAGGGGCGGCGTGGAAAAGAATGGAGATGGCGTCATGTAGAGGTACGAGCCTGGGTGCCATGGTAACGGCACCGTTGCCGCTCTCCCCTAAGAGGTTTACCACGAGCCCGGTGGTGGCGGCGACCCTAAGAATCTGGGAACAATGGAGACGGCATCGGGGGGAAACAGGGGGCTCGATGGAGGCTCCACTGGGTGGCAACCATCGGTTCATCCCGGGGAACACGGATCGGGGATTCAGGGGGTGGCAAAGGGCGGGCATCAGCAAATTGAGGGACCTGTTTATTGGCGGGAGGTTTGCGGGCCTGGGGGAACTGGAAGATAAATTTGGGCTTCCCCAGGGGAACATGTTCAGATACTTGCAGGTAAAGGCGTTTGCTAGGCGACAGGTAGAGGGATTCCCTTTGCTGCCCTCGCAGGGGGCGATGGACAGAGTGCTTTCGGGGGTGTGGGTAGGAGAGGGGAAGGTGTCTGACATCTATAAGGTAATGCAGGAGGTGGAGGAGTCGTCAGTGGAGGAGCTGAAGGCTAAATGGGAGGAGGAACTCGTGGAGCAGATAGAGGACGGGACTTGGGCGGATGCCTTGGAGAGAGTCAACTCTTCCTCCTCATGTGCGAGGCTTAGTCTCATCCAATTTAAGGTGCTGCACCGGGCCCACATGTCCGGGACTAGGATGAGTAGGTTCTTCGGGGGTGAGGACAGGTGCACCAGATGTTCGGGGAGTCCTGCGAACCACGCCCATATGTTCTGGGCATGCCCAGCACTGGAAGAATTCTGGAAGGGGGTGGCGGGGACGGTGTCAAGGGTGGTTGGATCCAGGGTCAAACCAGGGTGGGGACTCGCGATTTTTGGAGTTGCGGTAGAGCCGGGAGTGCAGGAGGCGAAAGAGGCCGGTGTCCTGGCCTTTGCGTCCCTAGTAGCCCGTCGAAGGATTCTGTTACAATGGAAGGATGCAAGGCCCCCAAATGTGGAGACCTGGATCAGTGACATGGCGGGATTTATAAAATTGGAAAAGGTCAAATTTGCCCTGAGAGGATCAATATAAGGGTTCTATAAACGGTGGCAGCCTTTTTTGGACTTCCTGGCTCAGAGATAGGTAACTGGGTCAATAGCAGCAGCAACCCGGGGGGGGGGGGGGGGGGGGGGTGCATTATTGTAGTGTTTATTCTGTAACTTTACAGTGTGTTAATATGCGTTGTTGTTAAAATGCTGGGTTGTTCATGGGGATGGGGCGAATGTATATGATTGTTAATATTATTGTTATTTTCGGTATTTTACTAAGGTGCGTCAATGTTGTATAAAATCAAAATTTCTCAATAAAAATGATTAAAAAAAAAAAAAAATGTTGTTAAAATTTGTCGATCATGTCACACGTGTAAAGTGATAGGGAAACCTCAAGCGTTGATAAAACCAGCGCCTTTAATACCCATTCCAGCATTTGAGGAACCATTTACAAGGGTCTTAATTGATTGCGTAAGACCACTTCCCAAAACTAAAAGTGGGACTCAATATCTTTTGACTTTAATGGATGTGTCTACTAGGTTTCCAGAGGCCATTCCAGTACGCAATATTACAGCTGAAAAGATTGTGGAGCAGTTACTTAAATTCTTTATTAGATATGGACTACCCACAGAAATACAATCGGATCAAGGATCAAATTTTACCTCGAGGGTATTCAAGGAGGTTATGCATAGCTTAGGAGTAAAACAATTTAAATCAACTGCGTACCATCCAAAATCGCAGGGAGCATTAGAAAGGTGGCATCAGACGTTAAAGACAATGTTGAAGGCTTATTGTTAAGATTATGCAGAGGATTGGGATAAAGGAATTCCATTCGTACTGTTTGCAATTAGGGATGCACCTAATGTGTCAACCAAATTCAGTCCTTTTGAACTAATGTTTGGTCATGAGGTCAGAGGACCACTTAAATTGATTAAGGAAACATTGGTGGGTGAGAAATCAGAACTTGCATTATTGGATTACGTGTCAAATTTTCGGGAACGATTAAATAGAGCAGGTGAATTGGCTAGACAACATTTAAAAGTTGCACAACATATGATGAAACGGGTAGTGGTCACGAAAGCAAAAGTTTGTAGATTTGCCTGTAGAGATAAAGTTTAAGTATTGTTACCAATGGTAGGTGAACCTTAAAAAGCGAGATTTTGTGGACCTCATCAGATTGAAAGGAAATTGAATGTGTTGAATTATTTGGTAAGAACGCCAGGTAGAAGGAAAACTCACTGAGTATGAAATGTGAATATGCTTAAAAGGTATTTTGAAAGGGAAGGATAGCAAAAGAAGGAGGTTTAGTAATTTGAACTCAAAGTGAAGAACCAAATTCAGATGACTCTGAATTTGACATTCCTCATATTAAATTGGATAACGAGGTTGTTCTTAAAAATTGGAATACATTTGGAGTTTGTGAGCAGTTTTGGGCCCCATATCTAAGGAAGGATGTGTTGGTCTTGGAAAGGATCCAGAGGAGGTTGACAAGAATGATCCCTGGAATGAACAGCTTGTTGTATGAGGAACGGTTGAGGACTCTGGGTCTGTACTCGTTGGAGTTTAGAAGGATGAGAGGGGATCTTATTGAAACTTACAGGATACTGCGAGGCCTGGATAGAGTGGACGTGGAGAGGATGTTTCCACTTGTAGGAAAAACTAGAAACAGAGGACACCATCTCAAACTAAAGGGACGATCCTTTAAAAAAGATGAGGAGGAATTTCTTCAGCCAGAGGGTGGTGAATCTGTGGAACGCTTTGCCGCAGAAGGCCATGGAGGCCAATTCACTGAGTGTCTTTAAGACCGAGATAGATAGGTTCTTGATTAATAAGGGGATCAGGGATTATGGGGAGAAGGCAGGAGAATGGGGATGAGAAAATATCAGCTATGATTGAATGGCGGAGCAGACCCGATGGGCAAAGTGGCCTAATTCTGCTCCTATGTCTTGTGGTCTTATTGCATTACCTTCCAGAGGAAAAACAAACTGACCTGATGAGTTATTAATTTCACATGGGAAATAAGTTGGGAAGTACTAAAATGGCTATACATGATGTAGATGTGGGAAATGCTGTTCCAATTAAACAACATCTATCTCAACTTAACTCTAAAATTGCACAGGTTCAAAAAGAAATTGAAAGTATGCTTAAAAATGGCATAATTGAAGTGGTTGCAGCCAATGGAGCTCACCCATAGTTATGGTACCGAAACTGGATGGTACCCAACGATTGTGTGTGTGAATGTTAATGCAGTTAACGGACTCTTGTCCTATCCCAAGGTTGGAGGACTTCATTGAGAAGGTGGGACAAATCAGCTTTAATCTCCAAACTGGATTTACTTAAAGATTAGTGGCAGGTACCTTTATCCGAAAGGGCGGAGGAGGTTTCAGCTTTTGTTACTCCAAATAGTATATACCAATTCAAATTTATGCCATTTAGCATGAAAAACGCCCCAGCCAACGGTTAACTAACAAAGTCATTTCAGGTTTACCCAATTGTGCGGTGTACATAGACGATCTGGTCATTTTTAGTCAGACATGGAAAGAACATTTGAAGCACCTGGTGGAGTTATTCGATCGACTTCAGGAGGTGGGTTTGGTGGTAAACCTAGCCAAAAATGAGTTTGGAAAAGCCCGAGTCACTTTCCTTGGCCGTACGATCGGACAGGGTCGAATGGTCACACGGGATGTGAAACCAACAGTTATTGGGGAGTTTCCAATACCCTTGACACAACGGGAAATAATGAGATTTCTTGACATGAGTGGTTTTTACCGTAAATTTGTGCCGAATTTTAGAAGCGTGGTTGCTGCACTGACAGACTTACTAAAGAAGCGTAGCAAATTTCAGTGGATGGCAGAGTTTCAACAGGCATTTGAAGGCCTGAAGGCCGTGTTAACCACTGTTCTTTTGTTGGGGAATTACAAGAGGCCTTGTGATCGGATTGAACAAACGTATCTGACCTTAAAGAAAGATGCAGATGCTGTAGAGAAATGGATGGATTGTGCACAGACCTTCTTGTCTAAGGAAACTGCCAACCAAGAGCGATTCCAGTTGCAGGGAGAACTAAAATGGACTATTATTATCAATGTTTGCCTGTTTTCTTTTTGTTGAAAAAATCTATGTGTATTGTCAATTGTTATTAATGGGCAAGTGAAAAGATGAAAAATGAAACCATCTTTGAAGTTGATGGTTTATTTTTTTTGGGGGGGGGGGGTGTCATGGGAGTGCCCCTTTAAGAAATGTTTTTGTCTTATCACATGGCTTCAGTGATGTCATTGTGTGGATGGAGCTGTACGAGTTTGTACTTTCACTTTGAGTTTGGATTGGTTTGAACTGCACAGGTTGAAGGAAGTGTCTTTCTATCTTTATTTTAAAAGCCTTTTCCAGACTGCTTGACAACTTAAAAGAGATAATTACGTTCTGGGAGGAATTCAAATCTGCTGTTTGAAAAGGGGAGTAGAGTATCAATACCAAGTCTTGTACCAATACGAATGCTGTGTGCTGGGCCACACCTTTGAAAAGGGGTTTCTAGTTTTACTTGGATTATGTTACTGAATTGGAACAGTTAAGGGGGAATTCATTGAGGGTGATACATAGATTACTGTAGCTGGGTGGGGTCTTTATGTTTGTAGTTGATAAACATTCTTGCTGTGTGTGTATATACAAATGTTAACTAAATTCGGAGAATAAAGCTTGTTTTTTTTTGTGATTAAAAGCGCCTAAGAAGTCTGTTGAAGAACACCTGAAAAGGCAGGTTCTGGTGCTCATCTTATCCAAATTCAACATAAAAATTATAGGTCAGGTGGACTCCATAATATACTTTGGAGTTGTGAAACCCTGGCCCATAACATCGTTCCTTTCTTTGTATCCTCCCCATCCCCGACAGCCCTCCCTATCGCTGCAACCTACAATTGCTCCTACACCCCTCACGATGTCTGCAACCTCCTTCAGCCCCAAAACCTTCCCTATCGCTGTAACCTCCTTCAGTCTCTACAATCCCCCCTATCTCTGTAACCTCCTGCAATACCTACATCCCTCCCTATTTCTGTCACATTCCACATCACCGACAACGTTCCCTATCTCTGTAACCTCCTCTAGCCCCTACAATGCTCCCCAACTCTGCAACTTCCGCCTGCCTCAAAACCTTCCCTCTCTGTGTAAGATCCTCCAATCCCTACAATTAATGATATGGCCATAGTCGGTCAGATCTCAAACAACAATGAGTCAGAGTACAGGAGAGATAGAGAACCTAGTGGCATGGTGCAATGACAACAATCTCTCCCTCAGTGTCAGAAAAACTAAGGAGCTGGTCATCGAATTCAGGAAGCAAAGTATTGTACACACTCCTCTCTGTATCAACGGGGCCGAAGTGGAGATGGCTGACAGCTTCAAATTCCTCAGGGTACACACCACCAACAATCTGTCCTGGTCCACCCACGTTGACGCTATGACCAAGAAAGCACAACAGTGCCTGTACTTCCTCAGGAAACTAAGGGAATTCGGCATGTCCACATTGACTAACTAATGTTTACAGATGCACTACAGAATGCATCCTATCTGGCTGCATCACAGCCTGGTATGGCAACTGCTTGGCCCAAGACGGTAAGAAACTTCAGAGAGTCGTGAACACAGCCCAGTCCATCACACGAACCCGCGTCCCATCCGTTGACTCCATCTACACCTCCCGCTGCCTGGGGAAAGCGGGCAGCATAATCAAAGACCCCTCCCACCCAGGTTACTCTCTCTCTTCCAACCTCTTCCATCGGGCAGAAGATACAAACACGCACTAACAGATTCAAAAACAGCTTCTTCCCTGCTGTCACCGAACTCCTGAATGACCCTCTTATAAACTGAACTAATCTCTCCACGCATTTTCTCCACTGGGTAATACCACACTCTCTATACTTCACTCGGTGTCTGTGTCCATGTATTTACAATGTGTATTTATGTATGTTTTTCATATATGGAACGATCTACCTGGACTGCACATAGAACAATAATTTTCACTGTACCTCGTACAGTTGATAATAAATCTAAATCTAAAATCTTAATCTATCTCTGGAACCTCCTCCCATCCCTACAATCCTCCTTATCTCTGTTACCCCCTCCGGCTCACACAACCCTCCCTATCTATGTAACTTCCTCCAGCCCCTACAACTCCCTCCATATCTAACTTTCTCCAGCCCCATCAACCCCCCCAATCCCTGCGTCATTCCCTATCTCGGTAACCTCCTCCAGCACCTACAACCCTCCCTTTATTTGTAAGCTCCACCATCCCCTGTGGCTCCCTCTGTCAAAATATTTTGACTACTCCTCGCCCCAAACCAAACACTTCTCTGTCATGCCCTGGCACCAGGGGGTAGTTAAACAAACCAGGAACTGTGTCCCCATCGCTGCGAGTCAAGCTCAGTCGGTTATCGTTAGCGGGTTGGATTCAGTCATATTCCTGTGCCTCCCAGTATTTCTGCTCAAATCGTTTTTCCAAGAGGTAGACCGCCTTATTATGGGATTTACCTGGGTGGGCAAGGAGCCGTGCATTTAGTGCTTGGAAGAAGAGACGGTTGGAGGAGGACGGAGTGATCCGCTAGCTTGGAGGAGTTGAAGGAGAAATATGCGGCTGGAATCTCCATTCCTGAGACTAATTATTGATGCCGGGGCAAGATTTGTGGACTTCCACAACAGCAAAATTGGCGCCGCACCTGGACCGATTCAGCGACTGATGAGGGGTTAGCACCGGCGCCACGTGGAACACAATTGATTCCAATGAGAAATGGTGCTGGGTTCACCGGATTTACGATTGACACTCAGGAGGCTGACCATCTGCAGCCGCATATACACATGTCACTCTCCACACACACCATCCCAGCCAACAAGATGGCAGAAAGACGCACGGCCCCAGGATTTACAGACGGCGAGCTAGAGACCCTCCTGGACGCCGTGGAGGAGTGGCGGACCCGGGAAGGGGGCTGCCGGCTGCTGCCGTTTGCCATGCATGGGCACAGGTGGCAGAGGCCACCAGCAACACCGTCCCAACTGGCCAGCAGTGCCGGAAGAAACAACCTCCTCAGGTAGGCAGCGCTGTGCCCCGGCAACAACCCACATCCCACACACCCGTAAACCCCCCCCCACCAGGAGGGTGGGCGAATCCCCACCCTGCACCACATGCCAGCACCTATGCCGGCCGCCATGGCCAGGCCACTGAAGCCACCAGCTACCCACTCCCTGTGTTGGGGCTGGTTAGCACAGTGGGCTAAATCGCTGGCTTGTAATGCAGAACACAGCCAGCAGCGTGGGTTCAATTCCTGTACCAGCCTCCCCGAACAGGCGCTGGAATGTGGCAACTAGGGACTTTTCACAGTAACTTCATTGAAGCCTACTTGTGACAATAAGTGATTATTATTTGGGGACCAAGGGCAATGTGTCTAAGTTTGCAGATGACACTAAGATGAGTGGTAAAGCGAAAAGTGCAGAGGATACCGGAAGTCTGCAGAGGGATTTGGATAGGTTAAGTGAATGGGCTAGGGTCTGGCAGATGGAATACAATGTTGACAAATGTGAGGTTATCCATTTTGGTACGAATAACAGCAAAAGGGATTATTATTTAAATGATAAAATATTAAAGCATGCTGCTGTGCAGAGAGACTTGGGTGTGCTAGTGCATGAGTCACAGAAAGTTGGTTCACAGATGCAACAGGTGATTAAGAAGGCAAATGGAATTTTGTCCTTCATTGCTAGAGGGATGGAGTTTAAGACTAGGGAGGTTATGCTGCAATTGTATAAGGTGTTAGTGAGGCCACACCTGGAGTATTGTGTTCAGTTTTGGTCTCCTTACTTGAGAAAGGACGTACTGGCACTGGAGGGTGTGCAGAGGAGATTCACTAGGTTAATCCCAGAGCTGAAGGAGTTGGATTATGAGGAGAGGTTGAGTAGACTGGGACTGTACTCGTTGGAATTTAGAAGGATGCAGGGGGGACCTTATAGAAACATATAAAATTATGAAGGGAATAGATAGGATAGATGCGGGCAGGTTGTTTCCACTGGCGGGTGAAAGCAGAACTAGGGGGCATAGCCTCAAAATAAGGGGAAGTATGTTTCGGACTGAGTTTAGGAGGAACTTCTTCACCCAAAGGGTTGTGAATCTATGGAATTCCTTGCCCAGTGAAGCAGTTGAGGCTCCTTCATTAAATGTTTTTAAGATAAAGATAGATAGTTTTTTGAAGAATAAAGGGATTAACGGTTATGGTGTTCGGGCCGGAAAGTGGAGCTGAGTCCACAAAAGATCAGCCATGATCTCATTGAATGGCGGAGCAGGCTCGAGGGGCCAGATGGCCGACTCCTGCTCCTAGTTCTTATGTTTCATACGTCAAACTGTCTAACACTGTGCATTGTCTGTCCCACCCCCCGGCCCCCCACCCCCCCCCCCCCCCCCCCACCAAGAGAAGGCCGCCCATAACCACAGGGAGCCCAAGAAAACTGGAGGGTGACTTCCGCACCTGCGGCCCCTCACAGTGACAGAGCAGCGGGCCGATGATGTGGTCGATGTGACCGAGGAAAGGGAAGTCGCCAGTGTGCAGAACGGGCGCAGGACCCTACTGATGTGCGGGTCCCAGTGCCATGTGTGTCAACCCCCAACACCATCCTCACCCCACACCACCCTCACCCCTGCCACCCCCACGGCCTGAGGTCTAACCATGCACCTTGTCTCGTGTTTTACAGGAAGTTGGTCTGGTGCCTCCTGCCCCAGCCACTGCCAGTGCCACAGCCCAAGCCCCCCTCGTGTGCCGAGCAGAGTCGGCGACACCGACACAGAGGGGACCCATATGCCTGAGACACAGGTCACCCCGGAGCTCGGGTCGGAGGATGACAGTGATTTTCCATCACAGCTGTCTCCAACACCCTCCACCATCCCAGAGACACTCACCTCGGTTGGGCATTTTGAAGAGGCTCCTGGGACTCTCTGGTGCACACCACTGCTGCTCAGGTACAGCAGTTGGAGGTAGGAACTCCTGAGGCGGGGCGGGGGGTGGAGGGGTGGGGCGGGGAGAGACGGTCGGAGAGCAGGCCGACTCCAGGGACTAGCTGCCATCCAGACATGTTTCAGGCTTCTAGAACGGACTGTCCCATCGATTGTGGTGATGCAGTCGCAGAGCAAGGGACTGCATGAGGGGTTGTCAGAGAGCATCCAGTACTTTCAGGTGGGCCACACCCGCTGTTACTGCCAACACAGAGACCCACACTACAGTGTGACAGGTATGTATCACAGAGGGAGGGGGTTGGGGGCAGGGAGATGGCCAGAGGAAAGAGAGGGAGGGTTGGGGGGGTGAGTGGGATGCGGTGTCTGCCTTTGGCCAGTCTCCCCCACTAGTGGGTGAAGCTGGAGGGGTTCAGAGCGGCCCGTGCCCCATGTTCTGCCCATCCTCGCCCCGCATTCTCCTCATTCGATGAAGCCTGGAGTTCATTGTCCTCTTTCAGCACGTTGTCCCCCTGCTGCACAATGTTGTGGAGGACACAGCGGGCGACCCTCCAAGTGTCATACTAAGGGACCACTTCAGAGCGGTCCAGGCACCTGAACCACATCTTCCAGAGGCCGAAGCACCGCTCGATCACGCTCATGGTTGCTGTATGGGCGCTGCAGCCTCAACAGCCACAACCGCAGTGGACAACCCGTCACCCAGGAGTCAACCTCCAGCTGGGGGGCGGGGGAGGAGAGAGCTTCGAAGAGGCCGGGAATCGTTGAGTGTGCCAGGATCAATGCATCTTGCACACAGCCTGAACTTTCATTGAGTGGAACCCCTTTCGGTTTGTATAGAGCAGCCTGTCATCTACAGGTGCCCGTAGGGGGGAAATGCATCCTGTCGATCACCCCCTGGACCCAGGGCATCCCGGCGATGGCGGTGAACCCCGCTGTCCGGGCATCCTGGTGGGCTGGGTCCACATTGAAATGGATGTATTGTACCAACTGGGCATATAGGTGACGGTGCAGATGCACATGTTCACCGAGGTCTCTGAGATCCTGGACAGGTCCCCACTCGGCATCTGGAAGGACCCCGTAGTCGAAAGGTTCAGGACAACCGTCACCATGACGGCCACTGGGAGCGGCTGTCCTCCCCCATGGAGCCAGGAGTGCCATAACCTGACAGATATGTCACACTTCCCCCTGCTCAGCCAGTGTCTTCGACGGCATGCCCTGTCTGACAGGTCATCGAATGACAAATACAGTGGCTAGCACTGCTGCTTCACGGCTCCGGGTTCGATTCCCCGCTGGGTCACTGTCTGTGCGGAGTCTGCACGTTCTCCCCGTGTCTGAGTGGGTTTCCTCCAGGTGCTCCGGTTTCCTCCCACAAGTCCCAAAAGACATGCAGGTTAGGTGAATTGGACATTCTGAATTCTCCCTCTGTGTACCCGAACAGGCGCCGGAATGTGGCGACTAGGGGCTTTTCACAGTAACTGCATTGCAGGGTTAATGTAAGCCTACTTGTGACAATAAAGATTATTATTAATTACACGCAAGGCCTCATGTGACACCTCCATTGCACCACCTCCTCCTCCTCGTTGGCCTGTTGGGCGGCCGGATCTCCATTCTAAGCGGCTGCCTCCTGTTCCTCTGGGGCAGGCTCCGTTGCTGCAGCTTCCTCCACCTCCTCGAGCAGCTCCAGCTCGTACAGCTCCAGGACTTCCCTCAGGGCTGTGGCAAGTCGGAGAAAAGCCACCATTGCAGGTTATATTCCAATATCCAGTGTCTGCTGGGGTTGAAAGGCCTACGTGTGCATACCGCCGTACCCAAGCAGGTCCAACGGGCTACATGGTGCCACCGATTGGCACTGTGGGCTCTGCCCCCGCATGTACCCCCCCTCCTCACCTCACCCCAGGCCCTGTTGGTGGCCGGAACCATGGGGGCCTCTGGCCCTGGCACGCATCAGTGCTGTGAGGGGTACCATCGACTGGCGCTGCCCTTGCCAGCGGTACACACCATGGCACCTCTCTGACACCCTCTTAGGGGCTACAGTGGGCTTTGCCCTGGGTGGGCCACCTGATGCCCCACCGGTGAGTGGGAAGGTGTATCGTGGAGGGCGGGATGGGTGGTTTGGTGGGGGCTGGGGTGGTGGAGTGGGAGCTGGGGTGGTTTGGTGGGGGCTGAGGGTGGTTGAGTGGGGGCTGGGGTGGTTTGGTGGGGGCTGAGGGTGGTTTGGTGGGGGCTGGGGTGGTTTGGTGGGGGCTGAGGGTGGTTTGGTGGGGGCTGAGGGTGGTTGAGTGGGGGCTGGGGTGGTTTGGTGGGGGCTGAGGGTGGTTTGGTGGGGGCTGGGGTGGTGGAGTGGGGACTGGGGTGGTGGAGTGGGGACTGGGGTGGTTTGGTGGGGGCTGAGGGTGGTTTGGTGGGGGCTGAGGGTGGTGGAGTGGGGGCTGGGGTGGTGGAGTGGGGGCTGGGGTGGTTTGGTGGGGGCTGGGGTGGTTTGGTGGGGGCTGGGGTGGTTGAGTGGGGGCTGGGGTGGTTTGGTGGGGGCTGGGGTGGTTTGGTGGGGGCTGGGGTGGTTGAGTGGGGGCTGGGGTGGTTGAGTGGGGGCTGGGGTGGTGGAGTGGGGGCTGGGGTGGTTGAGTGGGGGCTGGGGTGGTTGAGTGGGGGCTGGGGTGGTGGAGTGGGGGCTGGGGTGGTTTGGTGGGGGCTGAGGGTGGTTGAGTGGGGGCTGGGGTGGTTGAGTGGGGGCTGGGGTGGTGGAGTGGGGGCTGGGGTGGTTTGGTGGGGGCTGAGGGTGGTGGAGCGGGGGCTGGGGTGGTTGAGTGGGGGCTGGGGTGGTGGAGTGGGGGCTGGGGTGGTGGAGTGGGGGCTGGGGTGGTTTGGTGGGGGCTGAGGGTGGTGGAGCGGGGGCTGGGGTGGTTGATTGGGGGCTGGGGTGGTTTGGTGGGGGCTGGGGTGGTTGAGTGGGAGCTGGGGTGGTTTGGTGGGGGCTGAGGGTGGTGGAGTGGGGGCTGGGGTGGTTTGGTGGGGGCTGGGGTGGTTGATTGGGGGCTGGGGTGGTTTGGTGGGGGCTGGGGTGGTTGAGTGGGAGCTGGGGTGGTTTGGTGGGGGCTGAGGGTGGTGGAGTGGGGGCTGGGGTGGTTTGGTGGGGGCTGGGGTGGTTGGGTGGGGGCTGGGGTGGTTTGGTGGGGGCTGGGGTGGTTGAGTGGGGGCTGGGGTGGTTTGGTGGGGGCTGAGGGTGGTGGAGTGGGGGCTGAGGGTGGTTGAGTGGGGGCTGGGGCGGGGGCTGGGGTGGTTTGGTGGGGGCTGAGGGTGGTTTGGTGGGGGCTGAGGGTGGTGGAGTGGGGGCTGAGGGTGGTTTGGTGGGGGTTGAGGGTGGTGGAGTGGGGGCTGGGGTGGTTTGGTGGGGGCTGAGGGTGGTTGAGTGGGGGCTGGGGTAGTTGGGTGGGGGCTGGGGTGGTTTGGTGGGGGCTGAGGGTGGTGGAGTGGGGGCTGGGGTGGTGGAGTGGGGGCTGGGGTGGTGGAGTGGGGGCTGAGGGTGGTTGAGTGGGGGCTGGGGTGGTTTGGTGGGGGCTGAGGGTGGTGGAGTGGGGGCTGAGGGTGGTTTGGTGGGGGTTGAGGGTGGTGGAGTGGGGGCTGGGGTGGTTTGGTGGGGGCTGAGGGTGGTTGAGTGGGGGCTGGGGTAGTTGGGTGGGGGCTGGGGTGGTTTGGTGGGGGCTGAGGGTGGTGGAGTGGGGGCTGGGGTGGTGGAGTGGGGGCTGGGGTGGTGGAGTGGGGGCTGAGGGTGGTTGAGTGGGGGCTGGGGTGGTTTGGTGGGGGCTGAGGGTGGTGGAGTGGGGGCTGGGGTGCGAGCACCCATACTGCCGGTGCCACTCTGCAGAAACATGATCCACGGTGGTGTGCGCAGCAAGATGGCTGCCTTGGCTGCAGCAATGGCGGTCTGAGCCTACTGTGCTTCGAGAACGTCCCAGTCCTGTGGGGGGGGGGGGGGGGGGGGGGGGGGGTCCACCCCAAACCCCCACCCCAGCAGGGCCCCCGCACCCCAGCCAGTGTCCGGCTCAGCAGCCCACAGTCGCTCCTCTCAGTGTCCTACCTCCACTCCCTCATCAACCACAATGCCAGTTTCATGATTTTTAAAAGCACAAGTGAACCGGGTCATTGGGAATTTGCGCCACTGGAGGAGGCGGAGAATCTCGGAGGCCCCGGAGATTACCGGGATGTGCCCACTAATGATACGTCAACGGTGTTTAATGTACGTGCATTCCAGACCGCATTGATGCCATTGTCGGGATGATAGAGAATTGCGAATTTGCATGGACCCAGCATGAGAGTCAGAACTGACTCTCCACCAATCGTATTTCCCCATTCCGATGTCGGCCGACAGTGATTCCCACCCATAGGTTTTCGGACATGGATGGATTTGAGGAGCTGGATGAAGCAGTTTCCTCCGGCTTTTCCGGTCGTTCAGCCGTCCAACTTATGGGGCAGATTTTATCCTGCATCAGTGGAAGTAGTACGCCTGCGATGTACCAAAGGATAGAGGGGAAGGAGTTGGGTTCGGATGAGGGTAGAAAGGCGGAATGGATGGAGGAGTTGGGGCCGATGGTAGAGGAAGGGGCGTTGAGGAGGATGAATGCGACATCACCTTGCGCGAGCCTCATTCAGCTCAAGGTAGTTTTTCAAGCTCACGAAAGCAAGGAAAAGCCGCTTTCTTGAAGATAGGGAAGCTAGGTGTGAGTGTTGTTCAAGAGGGCCTGTATATCACACGCATATCACGCCACATGCTCTGGTCGTGTCCCAGATGGTGGAGGTTTGGGAGTCCTTTTCTGACACCAAGTCGCCAATCCTGAATGTGGCGGTAAAACGCTGCCGACTGTTGGCGGTTTTTGGGGTCTCTGAAGTGCCGGAACTGTAAACGGAAGCAGGGACAATGTCCTAGCCTTTGCTTCATTGGTGGCTCGGAGTCATATCTTACTGGGCTGGAGGATGGCGGCACTGCTGAAGGTTTCGGCGGGGATAGGTGAGTCGATGGTATTTGTGTGCCTCGAGAAGCTCAACTACACCTCGAGGGTTGTCGGAGGAGTTTTATCAAAGATGGAGACTGTTCACAGGGTATGTAAAAGAATCGGTCACTGCTCGAGTTTAAGGGGTGGGGGTTTGCAGGGGGGGGGTTAGCTTGTGTAGGGTGCGGTGGTTGGAGATGAGAGCTTTTGTAAAAAGTGTTTGATGATGGAAACTTGATAAAGAATGTTTGTTATGCTTCATGTCTTTTATATTCTTTTGTTTGAAATGTTAAAAATTTAATTGTACTAATTTTCAAAAAAAAAAATCTATGCCCCTGAGCCGGTCGTGGGTCACGAGTTTTGGAGTGAGGAGGGGCAGTGGGGGGGGGGGGGACATCAGGCAAGGGTTCGTGTCAGACGGCCATGTTGGGTCAGGGGTCAGGTGAGTGCGTCAAAGGGAGGGGGGAGCTGCCTAGGAGACGGGACGTCCTCCCTACCTGTAGCTGAAGGTTGGTAACAATGGCAAGCATGGCATTCGCCTGGGTACAGGAACTGTTGGCACTGCGCCAGTCCGCGGAATCGTAGGAGAAGAAGAAGCACTGTTTGGCGAAAATATACCAGCCCACTGGGCAGATGATGGCATATTCATCTGCAATCAAGAAACGGGCAAGCGGGAGTCACCGTGATGGAGGACAATGCAGACAACTCGCCAAAAATTCACAGACAATAACAGCTCAGACATTAATCAGCAGCAGATTGAACCCATGGTGCATGAGGAGGTTCTGGGAACTCTCAGATAAAGAGGTTGGATTTTAAGGAGCATCTTAAAAACGAGGTGGAGCGAGTGAGGTGGCGAGAGAGAGAGGCAGGGGGAGAGAGTCAAGGAGAGAGAGAGAGAGAGAGAGACAAAGAGATCGAGAGAGGGAGATACAGAGAGAGACCAATTGAGACAGAGAGACTGAGATAAAAGAGAGGTAAAGAGAGAGTGAGCGACAGTGAGACAGAGATGAGGAGTGACAGAGCGAGATGGAGTGAGAGAGAAACGGGGCACACAGAGAGAGAGAGAGAGACAGAGAGAGATGGACAGAGAGATAGAGACAGAGAGAGAGAGAGAGACCTGGATTCTCCATTTTGGAGAGTACATTTTCCTGCTGGCACTGAATCACGACAGGTCCTCGCTGATGGCCAGGAGCTATTCTCTATCCTTGGCTATGCAGATTAAAGAATTGTGGGGGATTCCAGTGGTGCCCCGCTATCGGGCCGCCATTTTGAGCTGGTGGCCTGATCCTATAGGCCATTAGCAGGTTCCCCTCCAACTCCACAAAGGTGATGCTGAGCTGCGCTGACAGGGTGGGCACCTCCAGATCCTCATTCAGGAGGGGCATTTCTTCCCAAAACCAGAGGAATAACAGATTACCGTACCACAACCCTCACACATGATGGTGAACCAACCCCTCCCAGCCCCCACAACAAACCCCCATGAGAACCCCATCAGAGGCCCCAATTGTGGACCCCATCAGACCCCAAGCAGTCAAATGAAAAATCATTGCATTTTCATTGTCCTTTCTCTAACTGTTGCCACCTCAGACAGAAGGTTTGAAACCAGCAGCTGTTACAGGTGTCCTAGGCTTCTCAGGAAGACCTAACCACATCAAAATGCTTTAAACCCCCTCAGATTATTTGTTCTCCAAGGCTTCTATTCACTTTCAACTAGAAATAGCTTTATATAGGCTGTAATTGACTGGGTAATAGCTTCCAGACAACAATCCAGGAGTCTGGATTGTTTATTTTCATTTCCCCTCATACTTGAATGCATTTCAAGTACCTGCTTTAACCACAATGTTTATAAACATCTAGCTATGATTGAAAGTCTCTGGCCACATCAAAAGGAGTTAAGTGCTTTCATTTCCTATTTTTCCCAGCAGTAACAGCAAGGTTTTAGGAGGGAATTCCAGAGCTTAAGACTCCATTCACCCATCCCTGTTCACCAGCCAGGCAGCTGAAGGCAAGGACACCAGTGGTGAAATGATGGAAATCGGTGGAGCTAGAGGCCAGAATTGGAGGAGCGCTGAAATATCGGAGGGTTGTGGAGAGTTGCAGAGAAAGGGAGTGTTGTAGAGACTGGGGGAGCCTACAGAGATAGGGAGGGTGTCGGGGCTGGAGGAGGTTACAGAGATAGGGAGGGTTGTAGGGGCTGGAGGAGGTTACAGAGATAGGAAGGGTTGTTGGGGCTGGAGGAGGTTACAGAGATCGGGATGGTTGTAGGGGCTGGTGGAGGTTACAGAGATAGGGAGGGTTGTACGGGCTGGAGGAGGTTACAGAGATAGGGAGGGTTGTAGGGGCTGGAGGAGGTTACAGAGATAGGGAGGGTTGTAGGGGCTGGAGGAGGTTACAGAGATAGGGAGGGTGGTAGGAGCTGGAGGAGCCTACAGAGATAGGGAGGGTTGTAGGGGCTGGAGGAGGTTACAGAGATAGGGAGGGTGGTAGGAGCTGGAGGAGCCTACAGAGATAGGGAGGGCTGTAGGGGCTGGAGGAGGTTACAGAGATAGGGAGGGTGGTAGGAGCTGGAGGAGCCTACAAAGATAGGGAGGGTGGTAGGAGCTGGAGGAGATTACTGAGACAGGGAGGGTTGTAGGGGCTGAAGTAGGTTACAGGGACAGGGTTGTAGAGGTTGGAGCAGGTTGTAGCGATAGGGAGATTTGGAGGGGCTGGAGGGGGTTACAGAGGTAGGGAGGATTGCAGGAGCTCGAGGAGGTTAAAGAGATTGGGAGGTTGGAGGGGCTGCAGGATGTTACAGATATAGGGAGGATTATAGGATCTGGAGGGGATTCCGGAGAAAGAGAGGGTTGTAGTACTGGAGGATGATGCAGAGATAGGGAGGATTATTGGGGATGGAAGAGGTTACAGAGATAGGAAGCTGTAGGATCTGGAAGGGATTACAAAGATAGAGAGGGTTGCCTGGATGGATGAGGTAACAGAGATATGGAGGGGTGTAGGAGCTGAAGGAGGTTACAGAGAGAGGGAGGGTTGTCGGGGCTGGAGGAGGTTACAGAGATAGGAAGGGTTGTAGGGGCTGGAGGAGGGTACAGAGATAGGGAGGGCTGTAGGAGCTGGAGGAGGTTACAGAGATAGGGAGGGTTGTAGGAGCTGAAGGGGGTTACAGAGATAGGGAGGGTTGTAGGGGCTGGAGGAGGTTACAGAGATAGGGAGGTCTGTCGGGCTGGAGGAGGTTACGGACATAGGGAGGGTTGTCGGGGCTGGAGGAGGTTACAGAGATAGGGAGGGTTGTCGGGCTGGAGGAGGTTACAGAGATAGGGAGGGTTGTAGGAGCTGAAGGAGGTTATAGAGATAGGGAGGGTTGTAGGAGCTGGAGGAGGTTACGGACATAGGGAGGGTTGTCGGGGCTGGAGTAGGTTACAGAGATAGGGAGGGTTGTAGGGGCTGGAGGAGGTTGCAGAGATAGGGAGGGCTGTAGGAGCTGGAGGAGGTTACAGAGATAGGGAGGGTTGTAGGGGCTGGAGGAGGTTACAGAGATACGGAGTGCTGTAGGAGGTTACAGAGATAGGGAGGGTTGTAGGGCCTGGAGGAGGTTGCAGAGATAGGGAGGGATGTCGGGGCTGGAGGAGGTTACAGAGATAGGGAGGGTTGTAGGGACTGGAGCAGGTTACAGAGAGAGGGAGGGTTGGCGGGGCTGGAGCAGGTTACAGAGATAGGGAGGGTTGTAGGGGCTGGAGGAGGTTACAGAGATAGGGAGGGTTGTTGGGCTGGAGGAGGTTACAGAGATAGGGAGGGTTGTAGGGGCTGGAGGAGGTTGCAGGGATAGGGAGGGTTGTAGGGGATTGAGGAGGTTACAGAGATAGGGAGGGCTGTAGGAGGTTACAGAGATAGGGAGGGTTGTAGGAGCTGGAGGAGGTTACAGAGATTGGGAGGGTTGTAGGGGCTGGAGGAGGTTACAGAGATACGGAGGGCTGTAGGAGGTTACAGAGATAGGGATGGTTGTAGGGCCTGAAGGAGGTTGCAGAGATAGGGAGGGTTGTCGGGCTGGAGGAGGTTACAGAGATAGGGAGGATTGTAGGGCCTGCAGGAGGTTGCAGAGATAGGGAGGGTTGCAGGGCTGGAGGAGGTTACAGAGATAGGGAGTGTTGTCGGGCTGGAGGTTACAGAGATAGGGAGGGTTGTAGGGGCTGGAGGAGGTTACAGAGATAGGGAGGGTTGTAGGGGATTGAGGAGGTTACAGAGATAGGGAGAGCTGTAGGGGCTGGAGGAGGTTACAGAGATAGGGAGGGTTGTAGGGGCTGGAGGAGGTTACAGAGATAGGGAGGGCTGTAGGAGGCTACAGAGATAGGGAGGGTTGTAGGGCCTGGAGGAGGTTGCAGAGATAGGGAGTGTTGTCGGGCTGGAGGAGGTTACAGAGATAGGGAGGGTTGTAGGGGATTGAGGAGGTTACAGAGATAGGGAGGGCTGTAGGAGCTGGAGGAGGTTACAGAGATAGGGAGGGTTGTAGGGGCTGGAGGAGGTTACAGAGATAGGGAGAGCTGTAGGGGCTGGAGGAGGTTACAGAGATAGGGAGGGTTGTAGGGGCTGGAGGAGGTTACAGAGATACGGAGGGCTGTAGGAGGTTACAGAGATAGGAAGGGTTGTAGGGCCTGGAGGAGGTTACAGAGATAGGGAGGGCTGTAGGGGCTGGAGGAGGTTACAGAGATAGGGAGGGCTGTAGGGGCTGGAGGAGGTTACAGAGATAGGGAGGGTTGTAGGGGCTGGAGGAGGTTACAGAGAAAGGGAGGGTGTAGGGGCTGGAGGAGGTTACAGAGAAAGGGAGGGTGTAGGGGCTGGAGGTGGTTGCAGAGATAGGGAGGGTTGTAGGGGCTGGAGGAGGTTACAGAGAAAGGGAGGGTGTAGGGGCTGGAGGTGGTTACAGAGATAGGGAGGGGTGTAGGGGCTGGAGGTGGTTACAGAGATAGGGAGGGTTGTAGGGACTGGAGGAGGTTACAGAGATAGGGAGGGTTGTAGGGGCTGGAGGAGGTTACAGAGATAGGGAGGGTTGTAGGGGCTGGAGGTGGTTACAGAGATAGGGAGGGTTGTAGGTGCTGGAGGAGGTTAGAGAGATAGGGAGGGTTGTAGGGGCTGGAGGAGGTTACAGAGATAGGGAGGGTTGTAGGGGCTGGAGGAGGTTACAGAGATAGGGAGGGTTGGAGGGGCTGGAGGAGGTTACAGAGATAGGGAGGGTTGTCGGGGCTGGAGGAGGTTGCAGAGATAGGGAGGGTTGTAGGGGCTGGAGGAGGTTACAGAGATAGGGAGGGGTGTAGGGGCTGGAGGAGGTTACAGAGATAGGGAGGGTTGTAGGTGCTGGAGGAGGTTAGAGAGATAGGGAGGGCTGTAGGGACTGGAAGAGGTTACAGAGATAGGGAGGGTTGTAGGGGCTGGAGGAGGTTACAGAGATAGGGAGGGGTGTAGGGGCTGGAGGAGGTTACAGAGATAGGGAGGGTTGTAGGGGCTGGAGGAGGTTACAGAGATAGGGAGGGTTGTAGGGGCTGGAGGAGGGTACAGAGATAGGGAGGGCTGTAGGAGCTGGAGGAGGTTACAGAGATAGGGAGGGTTGTCGGGGCGGGAGGAGGTTAGAGAGAGATAGGACGTGCAACGGCCACAGACGGATTTGAAAACAAGGATGAGTATTTTTAAATGGAGTGTTTGCCGGATTGGGAGCCAGTGCCGGGTCAGCGAGCACTGGGAGAGTGAGGGGCTGCGTGGGGATGTGCTACCAGATATTGCCTGGCACTGGTCAGCCTGAGCCTGGATGTTGCCCAGTGTTTTAACCTGCCCGGATCCTATTGGCTGGGGACAATTGGTTACCCCATTTCCCTTGAGGAATATGAACTCTCTCAATGACGGGGGTGGGGGTCAATCATTAACTTTTCAACTACAAATATAGAGCTGTGTGGTACCGGCCAGAGAGAGAAGCAGTAATGAACCACGGGTTCTGTGTGAATGTTGTTGTTAATAAAGTTACTTTCTGTTTGATTCAACAAACTTGTGCTGGATTTGTCTTGGCCCTCACAAAACACAGTCCAGCCCCATCCACCTGTGACGTTGACCAATTAAAACACTTGCTCTGGCACTTACTGTTAATCGCCGAGTTCAACAGTCTGCGCATGCCCAGCACAGCTCGGCCAATTTGGGTGGACTTGCCCGTGCTCAACAGGTCTTTGTAGCCTTCATCTAATTGGCTGACGTTTGTCTTGAGGTCGCTGTAGCCCCGATCTAATTTGCCGATGTCCGCCCTCAGTCTGTGAAAGCCTTCATCCGGATGGCTGTTTCCCCAGATTTGGTTGTACTTGTCTTCCAGTTGCTGAGTTTTGACCAGGAGGTAAATGATGCCTAGGGTTCAGAGACCATAAGACCATAAGGAATAGGAACAGGAGGAGGCCATTCAGCCCATCGAGCTGCCCTGCCATTTAATAAGACCATGTCTGATCGAACTCTCTCCAAGTCCACTCTCCTGCCTTATCTCCCCAACCTTTAATTTCCCAAAACCTATCGTTCTCGGTGTTGTAAATGTTCAAGGACTCGGCCCCCACAGCTCCCTGAGGTGAAAAATTCTGAAGGTTCACCATTCTTTGAGAAGAGATTCTGTCTCAAATCCGTCTTAAATGAGCTCCCCCTTATTCTGAGACTATTCAGGTCCTGCACTCTCACATGAGTGGAAACATTTTCCCAACACGTGGGCTAAGACAGCTGGCGTGTAATGCGGATCAAGATCAGCAGCAAGGGTTCAATTCCCGTACCAGCCTCCCTGAACAGGCGCCTACTTGTGACAATAAGCCATTATTATATGTTTCAAACGTATCATCTCCTGATTCTACTGAACTGCAGGTAGTACAAACCCGACCTGTTTAATCTCTCCTCGTAGGGCACTCCCTCCATATCCGGGATCATCCCAGTAAACCCCTCTGGACTGCCTCCAATGGTCATATATCTTTCCTTAAATAAAGGGAACCAGAACTGGACCTGGTGAGACGGTGTTCTAAATGTGGTCTCAATCACACCTTGTAAAGTTGCAGCAACACCTCTTTACTTTTACAATCCAGCCCCCTTGAAATAAAAGCCTGCATTCCATTTGCCTCCCCTCTGACCTTCTGCCCCTTTATGCTAGCTTTCTGGGTTTCATGAACATTGTAGTTCCCTCTGTGGTACAGCTTCCTGCAGCCTCTCTCCACTTCAATAATAACCCGCCTTCTCATTCTTCCTTCCATATCGAACAATCCCTGATTTTCCTCCATTGAGTTCCATTTTCCAATTCCCGTTAAAGAGCAACGGTCGGTGGGGTCAGCACCGAGTCACACCGTTGGCAGCGATGTTGTGCGCAGACAGTCACTTGCACCATGGCCCACGAGCTGCGTTGCGGCTCTCGGAGCAACCACCCAGCCAGCAACTCCCTCAGCGTGCACATAGGGAGAAACTGAACTCAGGCACAAGGTCAGGCGCTAAACAAGGTGTCCAAAGGTCAGATAAGGATAAGGGGTTACAAGGATAGTGAGGTAGGGTCCTCTATCATAGGGTTGGTGCAGACTCAATGGGCCAAATTGCCTCCTCCTGCACTGCAGGACTTCAAGGATTATCATCAATTAATCTACTAACACGAGGTGAACAGGTCAATATGTCAACTTTGATTCCGCTAAAATTCGCATAAATTAATATTTAGAGATGTTGTTGATCAAAACCTTTAAGATCCTGAGGGGGTATTGACAGGGTGGATGTGGAGAGGATGTTTCCACTCTGAGGGAGCACCACACTGTCAGAGGGTCAGTACTGAGGGAGTGCTGCACTGTCAGAGGGACAGTACTGAGGGAGCGCCGCACTGTCAGAGGGACAGTACTGAGGGAGTGCTGCACTGTCAGAGGGTCAGTACTGAGGGAGCGCCACACTGTCAGAGGGTCAGTACTGAGGGAGTGCCGCACTGTCAGAGGGTCAGTACTGAGGGAGTGCCGCACTGTCGGAGTGTCACTACTGAGGGAGTGCTGCACTGTCAGAGGATCAGTACTGAGGGAGTGCTGCACTGTCATAGGGTCAGTACTGAGGGAGTGCTGCACTGTCAGAGGGTCAGTACTGAGGGAGTGCTGCACTGTCATAGGGTCAGTGCTGAGGGAGTGCTGCACTGTCAGAGGGTCAGTACTGAGGGAGTGCGGCACTGTCATAGGGTCAGAACTGAGGGAGTGCTGCACTGTCAGAGGGTCAGTACTGAGGGAGTGCAGCACTGTCAGAAGGTCAGTACTGAGGGAGTGCTGCACTGTCAGAGCGTCAGTACTGAGGGAGCGCTGCCCTGTCGGAGGGTCAGTACTGAGGGAGCGCCGCACTGTCAGAGAGTCAGTACTGAGGGTGTGCCGCACTGTCAGAGGGTCAGTACTGAGGGAGTGCCGCACTGTCAGAGGGTTAGTACTGAGGGAGTGCCGCACTGTCAGAGGGTCAGTACTGAGGGAGTGCTGCACTGTCAGAGGGTCAGTACTGAGGGAGTGCCGCACTGTCAGAGGGTTAGTACTGAGGGAGTGCCGCACTGTCAGAGGGTCAGTACTGAGGGAGTGCTGCACTGTCAGAGGGTCAGTACTGAGGGAGTGCCGCACTGTCAGAGGGTTAGTACTGAGGGAGTGCCGCACTGTCAGAGGGTCAGTACTGAGGGAGTGCTGCACTGTCAGAGGGTCAGTACTGAGGGAGCGCCGCACTGTCGGAGTGTCACTACTGAGGGAGTGCTGCACTGTCAGAGGATCAGTACTGAGGGAGTGCTGCACTGTCATAGGGTCAGTACTGAAGGAGTGCTGCACTGTCAGAGGGTCAATACTGAGGGAGTGCTGCACTGTCATAGGGTCAGTACTGAGGGAGTGCTGCACTGTCAGAGGGTCAGTACTGAGGGAGCGCCGCACTGTCGGAGGGTCAGTACTGAGGGAGCACTGCACAGTCAGAGGGTCAGTACTGAGGGAGTGCTGCACTGTCAGAGGGTCAGTATTGAGGGAGTGCTGCACTGTTAGAGGGTCAGTACTGAGGGAGCACTGCACTGTCAGATGGTCACTAATGATCGACTGCCGCACTGTCAGAGGGTCAGTACTGAGGGAGTGCCACACTGTCAGAGGGTCAGTACTGAGGGAGTGCCACACTGTCAAAGGGTCAGTACTGATGGACTGCCGCACTGTCAGAGGGTCAGTACTGAGGGAGTGCCGCACTGTCAGAGGATCAGTACTGAGGGAGCGCTACACTGTCAGAGGGTCAGTACTGAGGGAGTGCCGCACTGTCAAAGGGTCAGTACTGAGGGAGCGCCGCACTGTCAGAGGGGCAGTACTGAGGGAGTGCTGTACTGTCAGAGGGTCAGTACTGAGGGAGTACCGCACTGTCAGCGGGTCAGTACTGAGGGAGCGCTGCACTGTCAGAGGGTCAGTACTGAGGGAATGCCGCACAGTCAGAGGGTCAGTACTAAGGGAGCGCGACACTGTCAGAGGGTCAGTGCTGAGGGAGTGCTGCACTGTCAGAGGGTCAGTACTGAGGGTGTGCCGCACTGTCAAGGGGTCAGTACTGAGGGAGTGCTGCACTGTCAGAGGGTCAGTACTGAAGGAGTGCCGCACTGTCGGGGGGTCAGTACTGAGGGAGTGCTGCACTGTCGGAGGGTCAGAACTGAGGGAATTCTGCACTGTCGGAGGGTCTGTACTGAGGGAGCACCACTGTCAGAGGGTCAGTACTGAGGGAGTGCTGCACTGTCAGAGGGTCAGTGCTGACGGAGCGCTGCACTGTCGGAGGGTCAGTACTGAGGGAGTGCCGCACTGTCAGAGGGTCAGTACTGAGGAAGCGCCGCACTGTCAGAGGGTCAGTACTGAGGGAGTGCCGCACTGTCAGAAGGTCAGTACTGAGGGAGCACTGCACTGTCAGAGGGTCAGTACTGAGGGAGTGCTGCACTGTCAGAGGGTCAGTACTGAGGGAGTGCTGCACTGTCAGAGGGTCAGTACTGAGGGAGCACTGCACTGTCAGAAGGTCACTAATGATCGACTGCCACACTGTCAGAGGGTCAGTACTGAGGGAGTGCCACACTGTCAAGGGTCAGTACTGAGGGAGTGCTGCACTGTCGGAGGGTCAGTACTGAGGGAGCGCTGCACTGTCAGAGGGTCAGTACTGAGGGAGAACTGCACTGTCAGAGGGTCACTACTGATGGACTGCCGCACTGTCAGAGGGTCAGTACTGAGGGAGTGCCACACTGTCAGAGGATCAGTACTGAGGGAGCGCTACACTGTCAGAGGGTCAGTACTGAGGGAGTGCCGCACTGTCAAGGGGTCAGTACTGAGGGAGTGCTGCACTGTCAGAGGGTCAGTACTGAAGGAGTGCCGCACTGTCGGGGGGTCGGTACTGAGGGAGTGCTGCACTGTCGGAGGGTCAGTACTGAGGAAATTCTGCACTGTCGGAGGGTCAGTACTGAGGGAGCACCACACTGTCAGAGGGTCAGTACTGAGGGAGAGCTGCACTGTCAGAGGATCAGTACTCAGGGAGTGCTGCACGTCATAGGGTCAGTACTGAGGGAGTGCTGCACTGTCAGAGGGTCAGTACTGAGGGAGTGCAGCACTGTCATAGGGTCAGTACTGAGGGAGTGCTGCACTGTCAGAGGGTCAATATTGAGGGAGTGCAGCACTGTCATAGGGTCAGTACTGAGGGAGTGCCGCACTGTCGGAGTGTCACTACTGAGGGAGTGCTGCACTGTCAGAGGATCAGTACTGAGGGAGTGCCACACTGTCAGAGGGTCAGTACTGAGGGAGCGCCACACTGTCAGAGGGTCAGTACTGAGGGAGTGCCGCACTGTCAGAGGGTCAGTACTGAGGGAGTGCCGCACTGTCGGAGTGTCACTACTGAGGGAGTGCTGCACTGTCAGAGGATCAGTACTGAGGGAGTGCTGCACTGTCATAGGGTCAGTACTGAGGGAGTGCTGCACTGTCAGAGGGTCAGTACTGAGGGAGTGCTGCACTGTCATAGGGTCAGTGCTGAGGGAGTGCTGCACTGTCAGAGGGTCAGTACTGAGGGAGTGCGGCACTGTCATAGGGTCAGTACTGAGGGAGTGCTGCACTGTCAGAGCGTCAGTACTGAGGGAGCGCTGCCCTGTCGGAGGGTCAGTACTGAGGGAGCGCCGCACTGTCAGAGAGTCAGTACTGAGGGTGTGCCGCACTGTCAGAGGGTCAGTACTGAGGGAGTGCCGCACTGTCAGAGGGTTAGTACTGAGGGAGTGCCGCACTGTCAGAGGGTCAGTACTGAGGGAGTGCTGCACTGTCAGAGGGTCAGTACTGAGGGAGTGCCGCACTGTCAGAGGGTTAGTACTGAGGGAGTGCCGCACTGTCAGAGGGTCAGTACTGAGGGAGTGCTGCACTGTCAGAGGGTCAGTACTGAGGGAGTGCCGCACTGTCAGAGGGTTAGTACTGAGGGAGTGCCGCACTGTCAGAGGGTCAGTACTGAGGGAGTGCTGCACTGTCAGAGGGTCAGTACTGAGGGAGCGCCGCACTGTCGGAGTGTCACTACTGAGGGAGTGCTGCACTGTCAGAGGATCAGTACTGAGGGAGTGCTGCACTGTCATAGGGTCAGTACTGAAGGAGTGCTGCACTGTCAGAGGGTCAATACTGAGGGAGTGCTGCACTGTCATAGGGTCAGTACTGAGGGAGTGCTGCACTGTCAGAGGGTCAGTACTGAGGGAGCGCCGCACTGTCGGAGGGTCAGTACTGAGGGAGCACTGCACAGTCAGAGGGTCAGTACTGAGGGAGTGCTGCACTGTCAGAGGGTCAGTACTGAGGGAGTGCTGCACTGTTAGAGGGTCAGTACTGAGGGAGCACTGCACTGTCAGATGGTCACTAATGATCGACTGCCGCACTGTCAGAGGGTCAGGACTGAGGGAGTGCCACACTGTCAGAGGGTCAGTACTGAGGGAGTGCCACACTGTCAAAGGGTCAATACTGATGGACTGCCGCACTGTCAGAGGGTCAGTACTGAGGGAGTGCCGCACTGTCAGAGGATCAGTACTGAGGGAGCGCTACACTGTCAGAGGGTCAGTACTGAGGGAGTGCCGCACTGTCAAAGGGTCAGTACTGAGGGAGCGCCGCACTGTCAGAGGGGCAGTACTGAGGGAGTGCTGCACTGTCAGAGGGTCAGTACTGAGGGAGTACCGCACTGTCAGCGGGTCAGTACTGAGGGAGCGCTGCACTGTCAGAGGGTCAGTACTGAGGGAATGCCGCACAGTCAGAGGGTCAGTACTAAGGGAGCGCGACACTGTCAGAGGGTCAGTGCTGAGGGAGTGCTGCACTGTCAGAGGGTCAGTACTGAGGGTGTGCCGCACTGTCAAGGGGTCAGTACTGAGGGAGTGCTGCACTGTCAGAGGGTCAGTACTGAAGGAGTGCCGCACTGTCGGGGGGTGAGTACTGAGGGAGTGCTGCACTGTCGGAGGGTCAGAACTGAGGGAATTCTGCACTGTCGGAGGGTCTGTACTGAGGGAGCACCACTGTCAGAGGGTCAGTACTGAGGGAGTGCTGCACTGTCAGAGGGTCAGTGCTGACGGAGCGCTGCACTGTCGGAGGGTCAGTACTGAGGGAGTGCCGCACTGTCAGAGGGTCAGTACTGAGGAAGCGCCGCACTGTCAGAGGGTCAGTACTGAAGGAGTGCCGCACTGTCGGGGGGTCAGTACTGAGGGAGTGCTGCACTGTCGGAGGGTCAGAACTGAGGGAATTCTGCACTGTCGGAGGGTCTGTACTGAGGGAGCACCACTGTCAGAGGGTCAGTACTGAGGGAGTGCTGCACTGTCAGAGGGTCAGTGCTGACGGAGCGCTGCACTGTCGGAGGGTCAGTACTGAGGGAGTGCCGCACTGTCAGAGGGTCAGTACTGAGGAAGCGCCGCACTGTCAGAGGGTCAGTACTGAGGGAGTGCCGCACTGTCAGAGGGTCAGTACTGAGGGAGCACTGCACTGTCAGAGGGTCAGTACTGAGGGAGTGCTGCACTGTCAGAGGGTCAGTACTGAGGGAGTGCTGCACTGTCAGAGGGTCAGTACTGAGGGAGCACTGCACTGTCAGAAGGTCACTAATGATCGACTGCCACACTGTCAGAGGGTCAGTACTGAGGGAGTGCCACACTGTCAAAGGGTCAGTACTGAGGGAGTGCTGCACTGTCGGAGGGTCAGTACTGAGGGAGCGCTGCACTGTCAGAGGGTCAGTACTGAGGGAGAACTGCACTGTCAGAGGGTCACTACTGATGGACTGCCGCACTGTCAGAGGGTCAGTACTGAGGGAGTGCCACACTGTCAGAGGATCAGTACTGAGGGAGCGCTACACTGTCAGAGGGTCAGTACTGAGGGAGTGCCGCACTGTCAAGGGGTCAGTACTGAGGGAGTGCTGCACTGTCAGAGGGTCAGTACTGAAGGAGTGCCGCACTGTCGGGGGGTCGGTACTGAGGGAGTGCTGCACTGTCGGAGGGTCAGTACTGAGGAAATTCTGCACTGTCGGAGGGTCAGTACTGAGGGAGCACCACACTGTCAGAGGGTCAGTACTGAGGGAGAGCTGCACTGTCAGAGGATCAGTACTCAGGGAGTGCTGCACGTCATAGGGTCAGTACTGAGGGAGTGCTGCACTGTCAGAGGGTCAGTACTGAGGGAGTGCAGCACTGTCATAGGGTCAGTACTGAGGGAGTGCTGCACTGTCAGAGGGTCAATATTGAGGGAGTGCAGCACTGTCATAGGGTCAGTACTGAGGGAGTGCCGCACTGTCGGAGTGTCACTACTGAGGGAGTGCTGCACTGTCAGAGGATCAGTACTGAGGGAGTGCCACACTGTCAGAGGGTCAGTACTGAGGGAGCGCCACACTGTCAGAGGGTCAGTACTGAGGGAGTGCCGCACTGTCAGAGGGTCAGTACTGAGGGAGTGCCGCACTGTCGGAGTGTCACTACTGAGGGAGTGCTGCACTGTCAGAGGATCAGTACTGAGGGAGTGCTGCACTGTCATAGGGTCAGTACTGAGGGAGTGCTGCACTGTCAGAGGGTCAGTACTGAGGGAGTGCTGCACTGTCATAGGGTCAGTGCTGAGGGAGTGCTGCACTGTCAGAGGGTCAGTACTGAGGGAGTGCGGCACTGTCATAGGGTCAGTACTGAGGGAGTGCTGCACTGTCAGAGGGTCAGTACTGAGGGAGTGCGGCACTGTCAGAAGGTCAGTACTGAGGGAGTGCTGCACTGTCAGAGCGTCAGTACTGAGGGAGCGCTGCCCTGTCGGAGGGTCAGTACTGAGGGAGCGCCGCACTGTCAGAGAGTCAGTACTGAGGGTGTGCCGCACTGTCAGAGGGTCAGTACTGAGGGAGTGCCGCACTGTCAGAGGGTTAGTACTGAGGGAGTGCCGCACTGTCAGAGGGTCAGTACTGAGGGAGTGCTGCACTGTCAGAGGGTCAGTACTGAGGGAGTGCCGCACTGTCAGAGGGTTAGTACTGAGGGAGTGCCGCACTGTCAGAGGGTCAGTACTGAGGGAGTGCTGCACTGTCAGAGGGTCAGTACTGAGGGAGTGCCGCACTGTCAGAGGGTTAGTACTGAGGGAGTGCCGCACTGTCAGAGGGTCAGTACTGAGGGAGTGCTGCACTGTCAGAGGGTCAGTACTGAGGGAGCGCCGCACTGTCGGAGTGTCACTACTGAGGGAGTGCTGCACTGTCAGAGGATCAGTACTGAGGGAGTGCTGCACTGTCATAGGGTCAGTACTGAAGGAGTGCTGCACTGTCAGAGGGTCAATACTGAGGGAGTGCTGCACTGTCATAGGGTCAGTACTGAGGGAGTGCTGCACTGTCAGAGGGTCAGTACTGAGGGAGCGCCGCACTGTCGGAGGGTCAGTACTGAGGGAGCACTGCACAGTCAGAGGGTCAGTACTGAGGGAGTGCTGCACTGTCAGAGGGTCAGTACTGAGGGAGTGCTGCACTGTTAGAGGGTCAGTACTGAGGGAGCACTGCACTGTCAGATGGTCACTAATGATCGACTGCCGCACTGTCAGAGGGTCAGGACTGAGGGAGTGCCACACTGTCAGAGGATCAGTACTGAGGGAGCGCTACACTGTCAGAGGGTCAGTACTGAGGGAGTGCCGCACTGTCAAAGGGTCAGTACTGAGGGAGCGCCGCACTGTCAGAGGGGCAGTACTGAGGGAGTGCTGCACTGTCAGAGGGTCAGTACTGAGGGAGTACCGCACTGTCAGCGGGTCAGTACTGAGGGAGCGCTGCACTGTCAGAGGGTCAGTACTGAGGGAATGCCGCACAGTCAGAGGGTCAGTACTAAGGGAGCGCGACACTGTCAGAGGGTCAGTGCTGAGGGAGTGCTGCACTGTCAGAGGGTCAGTACTGAGGGTGTGCCGCACTGTCAAGGGGTCAGTACTGAGGGAGTGCTGCACTGTCAGAGGGTCAGTACTGAAGGAGTGCCGCACTGTCGGGGGGTGAGTACTGAGGGAGTGCTGCACTGTCGGAGGGTCAGAACTGAGGGAATTCTGCACTGTCGGAGGGTCTGTACTGAGGGAGCACCACTGTCAGAGGGTCAGTACTGAGGGAGTGCTGCACTGTCAGAGGGTCAGTGCTGACGGAGCGCTGCACTGTCGGAGGGTCAGTACTGAGGGAGTGCCGCACTGTCAGAGGGTCAGTACTGAGGAAGCGCCGCACTGTCAGAGGGTCAGTACTGAGGGAGTGCTGCACTGTCAGAGGGTCAGTACTGAGGGAGCACTGCACTGTCAGAGGGTCAGTACTGAGGGAGTGCTGCACTGTCAGAGGGTCAGTACTGAGGGAGTGCTGCACTGTCAGAGGGTCAGTACTGAGGGAGCACTGCACTGTCAGAAGGTCACTAATGATCGACTGCCACACTGTCAGAGGGTCAGTACTGAGGGAGTGCCACACTGTCAAAGGGTCAGTACTGAGGGAGTGCTGCACTGTCGGAGGGTCAGTACTGAGGGAGCGCTGCACTGTCAGAGGGTCAGTACTGAGGGAGAACTGCACTGTCAGAGGGTCACTACTGATGGACTGCCGCACTGTCAGAGGGTCAGTACTGAGGGAGTACCGCACTGTCAGCGGGTCAGTACTGAGGGAGCGCTGCACTGTCAGAGGGTCAGTACTGAGGGAGTGCCGCACAGTCAGAGGGTCAGTACTGAGGGAGCGCCACACTGTCAGAGGGTCAGGGCTGAGGGAGTGCTGCACTGTCAGAGGGTCAGTACTGAGGGTGTGCCGCACTGTCAAGGGGTCAGTACTGAGGGAGTGCTGCACTGTCAGAGGGTCAGTACTGAAGGAGTGCCGCACTGTCGGGGGGTCGGTACTGAGGGAGTGCTGCACTGTCGGAGGGTCAGTACTGAGGAAATTCTGCACTGTCGGAGGGTCAGTACTGAGGGAGCACCACACTGTCAGAGGGTCAGTACTGAGGGAGTGCTGCACTGTCAGAGGATCAGTACTCAGGGAGTGCTGCACGTCATAGGGTCAGTACTGAGGGAGTGCTGCACTGTCAGAGGGTCAGTACTGAGGGAGTGCAGCACTGTCATAGGGTCAGTACTGAGGGAGTGCTGCACTGTCAGAGGGTCAATATTGAGGGAGTGCAGCACTGTCATAGGGTCAGTACTGAGGGAGTGCTGCACTGTCAGAGGGTCAGTACTGAGGGAGCGCCGCACTGTCGGAGGGTCAGTACTGAGGGAATGCTGCACTGTCGGAGGGTCAGTACTGAGGGAGCACCACACTGTCAGAGGGTCAGTACTGAGGGAGTGCTGCACTGTCAGAGGGTCAGTGCTGCGGGAGCGCTGGACTGTCGGAGGGTCAGTACTGAGGGAGCGCCGCACTGTCAGAGGGTCAGTACTGAGGGAGTGCCGCACTGTCAGAGGGTCAGTACTGAGGGAGCGCCGCACTGTCAGAGGGTCAGTACTGAGGGAGTGCCGCGCTGTCAGAGGGTCAGTACTGAGGGAGCACTGCACTGTCAGAGGGTCAGTACTGAGGGAGTGCTGCACTGTCAGAGGGTCAGTACTGAGGGAGTGCTGCACTGTCAGAGGGTCAGTACTGAGGGAGCACTGCACTGTCAGAAGGTCACTACTGATCGACTGCCGCACTGTCAGAGGGTCAGTACGGAGGGAGTGCCACACTGTCAGAGGGTCAGTACTGAGGGAGTGCCACACTGTCAAAGGGTCAATACTGAGGGAGTGCTGCACTGTCAGAGGGTCAGTACTGAGGGAGCACTGCACTGTCAGAGGGTCACTACTGATGGACTGCCGCACTGTCAGAGGGTCAGTACTGAGGGAGTGCCGCACTGTCAGAGGATCAGTACTGAGGGAGCGCTACACTGTCAGAGGGTCAGTACTGAGAGAGTGCCGCACTGTCAAAGGGTCAGTACTGAGGCAGCGCCGCACTGTCAGAGGGGCAGTACTGAGGGAGTGCTGCACTGTCAGAGGGTCAGTACTGAGGGAGTACCGCACTGTCAGCGGGTCAGTCCTGAGGGAGCGCTGCACTGTCAGAGGGTCAGTACTGAGGGAGTGCCGCACAGTCAGAGGGTCAGTACTGAGGAAGCGCGACACTGTCAGAGGGTCAGTGCTGAGGGAGTGCTGCACTGTCAGAGGGTCAGTACTGAGGGTGTGCCGCACTGTCAAGGGGTCAGTACTGAGGGAGTGCTGCACTGTCAGAGGGTCAGTAATGAAGGAGTGCCGCACTGTCGGGGGGTCAGTACTGAGGGAGTGCTGCACTGTCGGAGGGTCAGAACTGAGGGAATTCTGCACTGTCGGAGGGTCAGTACTGAGGGAGTGCTGCACTGTCAGAGGGTCAGTACTGAGGGAGTGCTGCGCTGTCGCAGGGTCAGTAGTGAGGGAGTGCCGCACTGTCAGAGGGTCAGTACTGAGGGAATGCTGCACTGTCAGAGGGTCAGTACTGAGGGCGTGCCGCACTGTCAGAGGGTCAGTACTGAGGGAGTGCTGCACTGTCAGAGGGTCAGTACTGAGGGAGCGTTGCACTGTCAGAGGGTCAGTACTGAGGGAGTGCTGCACTGTCAGAGGGTCAGTACTGAGGAGGTGCTGCGCTGTCGCAGGGTCAGTACTGAGGGAGTGCCGCACTGTCAGAGGGTCAGTACTGAGGGAGTGCCACACTGTCAGAGGGTCAGTGCTGAGGGAGCGCTGCGCTGTCGCAGGGTCAGTACTGAGGGAGTGCTGCACTGTCGGAGGGTCAGTGCTGAGGGAGCGCTGCGCTGTCGCAGGGCCAGTACTGAGGGAGTGCAGCCCTGCCAGAGGGTTGGTACTGAGGGAGTGCGGCACTGTCGGAGGGTCAATACTGAGGGATCGCTGTGCTGTCGGAGGGTTGGTACTGAGGGGGTGCCGCACTGTCAGAGGGTCAGTCCAGTGGGAGCGCCGCACTTCAGAGGGTCAGTACTGAGGGAGTGCCGCACTGTCAGAGGGTCAGTACTGAGGGAGCACCGCACTGTCAGAGGGTCAGTACTGAGGGAGTGCTGCACTGTCGAAGGGTCAGTACAGGGAGTGCTGCACTGTCGGAGGGTCAGTACTGAGGGAGTGCTGCACTGTCGGAGGGTCAGTACTGAGGGAGCGCCGCAATGTCGGAGGGTGAGTACTGAGGGAGAGCCGCACTGTCGGAGGGTCAGTACTGAGGGAGTGCCGCACTGTCGGAGGGTCAGTACTGAGCGAGTGCTGCACTGTCAGAGGGTCAGTACAGAGAGAGTGCCGCACTGTCGGAGGGTCAGTACTGAGGGAGTGCTGCACTGTCAGAGGGTTAGTACTGAGGGAGCGCTGCACTGTCAGAGGGTCAGTACTGAGGGAGCGCTGCACTGTCAGAGGGTCAGTACTGAGGGAGCGCTGCACTGTCAGAGGGTCAGTACTGAGGGAGTGCTGCACTGTCAGAGGGTCAGTACTGAGGGAGCGCTGCACTGTCAGAGGATCAGTACTGAGGGAGCGCTGCACTGTCAGAGGGTCAGTACTGAGGGAGCGCCGCACTGTCAGAGGGTCAGTACTGAGGGAGTGCCGCACTGTCGGAGGGTCAGTACTGAGGGAGTGCCGCACTGTCAGAGGGTCAGTACTGAGGGAGTGCCGCACTGTCGGAGGGTCAGTACTGAGGGAGTGCTGCACTGTCAGAGGGTCAGTACTGAGGGAGTGCCGCACTGTCAGAGGGTCAGTACTGAGGGAGTGCCGCACTGTCAGAGGGTCAGTACTGAGGGAGCGCTGCACTGTTAGAGGGTCAGTACTGAGGGAGTGCCGCACTGTCAGAGGGTCAGTACTGAGGGAGTGCCGCACTGTCAGAGGATCAGTACTGAGGGAGTGCCGCACTGTCAGAGGGTCAGTACTGAGGGAGTGCCGCAATGTCAGAGGGTCAGTACTGAGGGAGCGCTGCACTGTCAGAGGGTCAGTACTGAGGGAGTGCCGCACTGTCAGAGGGTCAGTACTGAGGGAGTGCCGCACTGTCAGAGGGTCAGTACTGAGGTAGTGCCGCACTGTCAGAGGGTCAGTACTGAGGGAGTGCCGCACTGTCAGAGGGTCAGTACTGAGGGAGCGCTGCACTGTCAGAGGGTCAGTACTGAGGCAGTGCCGCACTGTCAAGACGGTCAGTACTGAGGGAGCATCACTTGCTCAGAGGGGACTGGGGTGTAAATACTTACAAATCACCATCATTAGTATAATCACACCCATTATGATGGTGGGTAATCTACGCCTCAGCTCCTCTGTAATAAAAACAGGACGTCATCATTAATTCAGATCGCTGGAAATTCCCGATCACGTGAAAGTTTTACACATTTATAAATTATCACCTCATCACATGTCCCCCACACAGCCCCCAAACCCCAGGACTCATCACCCCCCCCCCCCCCAAACCGCGGGAATCCTTACCCCCTCCCCAATCTGTGGGACTTCTCACCCCCCTCCCTAATCTGTGGGACTTCTCACCCCCCCCCACCCCAATCTGTGGGCCTCATTGTGGAATCCCTCATTCTCCGCCCACTCATTGTGGAAACCCTCATTCTCCGCCCACTCATTGTGGAATCCCTCATTCTCCGCCCACTCATTGTGGAATCCCTCATTCCCGCCCACTCATTGTGCAATCCCTCATTCTCCGCCCACTCATTGTGGGATCCCTCATTCTCCGCCCACTCATTGTGGAATCCCTCATTCTCCGCCCACTCATTGTGGAATCCCTCATTCTCCGCCCACTCATTGTGGAATCCCTCATTCTCTGCCCACTCATTATGGAATCCCTCATTCTCCGCCCACTCATTGTGGAATCCCTCATTCTCCGCCCACTCATTGTGGAATCCCTCATTCTCCGCCCACTCATTGTGGAATCCCTCATTCTCCGCCCACTCATTGTGGAATCCCTCATTCTCTGCCCACTCATTGTAGAATCCCTCATTCTCCGCCCACTCATTGTGGAATCCCTCATTCTCCGCCCACTCATTGTGGAATCCCTCATTCTCCGCCCACTCATTGTGGAATCCCTCATTCTCCGCCCACTCATTGTGGAATCCCTCATTCTCCGCCCACTCATTGTGGAATCCCTCCCTCTCTCCTATCCCGGGACCCTATTTGTTACCTAAGATGGTCATGATGCCAGTTCTCTCAGAGAGCGGCTGAGTTCCCGCTCTGTACAGATCGTTCCAGCCGCAGCCTGAGTCAGTAACTGCACTGACACTCAGAGAGCTCCCAGCCACCAACACCAGGCCTCTGTTATTGGCCTCAGGACCCTTGGGAACCCAGTGCGATTCGTCAAGCAGGTAAAGCCGTAACACAATGACGTCAGAACGAGGCTGTCATCGTATATCACTGATTTCTTCAAACGTGGCAAATCTGCAACAAAAAACACATTCACAGGGTTAGATACAGAGTAAAGCTCCCTCTACACTGTCCCCATCAAACACTCCCAGGACAGATACAGCACGGGGTTAGATACAGGGTAAAGCTCCCTCTACACTGTCCCTATCAAACACTCCCAGGACAGGTACAGCACGGGGTTAGATACAGAGTAAAGCTCCCTCTACACTGTCCCCATCAAATACTCCCAGGACAGGTACAGCACGGGGTTAGATACAGAGTAAAGCTCCCTCTACACTGTCCCCATCAAACACTCCCAGGACAGGTACAGCACGGGGTTAGATACAGAGTAAAGCTCCCTCTACACTGTCCCCATCAAACACTCCCAGGACAGGTACAGCACGGGGTTAGATACAGAGTAAAGCTCCCTCTACACTGTCCCCATCAAACACTCCCAGGACAGGTACAGCACGGGGTTAGATACAGAGTAAAGCTCCCTCTACACTGTCCCCATCACACACTCCGAGGACAGGTACAGCACGGGGTTAGATACAGAGTAAAGCTCCCTCTGCACTGTCCCCATCAAACTCTCCCAGGACAGGTACAGCACAGGGTTAGATACAGAGTAAAGCTTCCTCTACACTGTCCCCATCAAACACTCCCAGGACAGGTACTGCATGGGGTTAGATACAGAGTAAAGCTCCCTCTACACTGTCCCCATCAAACACTCCCAGGACAGGTACAGCACGGGGTTAGATACAGAGTAAAGCTCCCTCTACACTGTCCCCATCAACCACTCCCAGGACAGGTACAGCACGGGGTTAGATACACAGTAAAGCTCCCTCTACACTGTCCCAATCAGACACTCCCAGGACAGGTACAACACCCGATTAGATACAGAGTAAAGCTCCCTCTACACTGTCCCCATCAAACCCTCCCAGTACAGGTACAGCACAGGGTTAGATACAGAGTAAAGCTCCCTCTACACTGTCCTCATCAAGTACACCCAGGACAGGTACAGCACGGGGTTAGATACAGAGTAAAGCTCCCTCTACACTGTCCCCATCAGACACTCCCAGGACAGGTAAAGCACAGGCTTAGATACAGAGTAAAGCTCCCTCTACACTGTCCCCGTCAAACACTCCCAGGACAGGTACAGCACGGGGTTAGATACAGAGTAAAGCTCCCTCTACACTGTCCCCATCAAACACTCCCAGGACAGGTACAGCACGGGGTTAGCTACAGAGTAAAGCTTCCTCTACACTGTCCCCATCAAACACTCCCAGGACAGGTACAGCACGGGGTTAGATACAGAGTAAAGCTCCCTCTACACTGTCCCCATCAAACTCTCCCAGGACAGGTACAGCACGGGGTTAGATACAGAGTAAAGCTCCCTCTACACTGTCCCCATCAAACACTCCCAGGACAGGTACAGCACGGGGTTAGATACAGAGTAAAGCTCCCTCTACACTGTCCCCATCAAACACTCCCAGGACAGGTACAGCACAGGGTTAGATACAGAGTAAAGCTCCCTCTACACTGTCCCCATCAGACACTCCCAGGACAGGTACAGCACGGGATTAGATACAGAGTAAAGCTCCCTCTACACTGTCCGCATCAAACCCTCCCAGGACAGGTACAGCACAGGTTTAGATACAGAGTAAAGCTCCCTCTACACTGTCCCCATCAAACACTCCCAGGACAGGTACAGCACGGGGTTAGATACAGAGTAAAGCTCCCTCTACACTGTCCCCATCAAACACTCCCAGGACAGGTACAGCACAGGGTTAGATACAGAGTAAGCACCTCTACACTGTCCCCATCAAACTCTCCCAGGACAGGTACAGCACAGGGTTAGATACAGAGTAAAGCTCCCTCTACACTGTCCCCATCAAACACTCCCAGGACAGGTACAGCACGGGGTTAGATACAGAGTAAAGCTCCCTCTACACTGTCCCCATCAAACACTCCCAGGACAGGTACAGCACGGGGTTAGATACAGAGTAAAGCTCCCTCTACACTGTCCCCATCAAACACTCCCAGGACAGGTACAGCACAGGGGTTAGATACAGAGTAAAGCTCCCTCTACACTGTCCCCATCAAACACTCCCAGGACAGGTACAGCACGGGTTAGATACAGAGTAAAGCTCCCTCTACACTGTCCCCATCAAACACTCGCAGGACAGGTACAGCACGGGGTTAGATACAGAGTAAAGCTCCCTCTACACTGTCCCCATCAAACACTCCCAGGACAGGTACAGCACGGGGTTAGATACAGAGTAAAGCTCCCTCTACACTGTCCCCATCAAACACTCCCAGGACAGGTACAGCACGGGGATTAGATACAGAGTAAAGCTCCCTCTACACTGTCCCCATCAAACACTCCCAGGACAGGTACAGCACAGGGTTAGATACAGAGTAAAGCTCCCTCTACACTGTCCCCATCAAACACTCCCAGGACAGGTACAGCACGGGGTTAGATACAGAGTAAAGCTCCCTCTACACTGTCCCCATCAAACACTCCCAGGACAGGTACAGCACGGGGTTAGATACAGAGTAAAGCTCCCTCTACACTGTCCCCATCAAACACTCCCAGGACAGGTACAGCACGGGGTTAGATACAGAGTAAAGCTCCCTCTACACTGTCCCCATCAAACACTCCCAGGACAGGTACAGCACGGGGTTAGATCAGAGTAAAGCTCCCTCTACACTGTCCCCATCAAACACTCCCAGGACAGGTACAGCACGGGGTTAGATACAGAGTAAAGCTCCCTCTACACTGTCCCCATCAAACACTCCCAGGACAGGTACAGCACGGGGATTAGATACAGAGTAAAGCTCCCTCTACACTGTCCCATCAAACACTCCCAGGACAGGTACAGCACGGGTTAGATACAGAGTAAAGCTCCCTCTACACTGTCCCCATCAAACACTCCCAGGACAGGTACAGCACGGGGTTAGATACAGAGTAAAGCTCCCTCTACACTGTCCCCATCAAACACTCCCAGGACTGGTACAACACGGGGTTAGATACAGAGTAAAGCTCCCTCTACACTGTCCCCATCAAACACTCCCAGGACAGGTACAGCACGGGGTTAGATACAGAGTAAAGCTCCCTCTACACTGTCCACATCAAACACTCCCAGGACAGGTACAGCGCAGGGTTAGATACAGAGTAAAGCTCCCTCTACACTGTCCCCATCAAACACTCCCAGGACAGGTACAGCACGGGGTTAGATACAGAGTAAAGCTCCCTCTACACTGTCCCCATCAAACACTCCCAGGACAGGTACAGCACGGGGTTAGATACAGAGTAAAGCTCCCTCTACACTGTCCCCATCAAACACTCCCAGGACAGGTACAGCACGGGGTTAGATACAGAGTAAAGCTCCCTCTACACTGTCCCCATCAAACACTCCCAGGACAGGTACAGCACGGGGTTAGATACAGAGTAAAGCTCCCTCTACACTGTCCCCATCAAACACTCCCAGGACAGGTACAGCACGGGGTTAGATACAGAGTAAAGCTCCCTCTACACTGTCCCCATCAAACACTCCCAGGACAGGTACAGCACGGGGTTAGATACAGAGTAAAGCTCCCTCTACACTGTCCCATCAAACACTCCCAGGACAGGTACAGCACGGGGTTAGATACAGAGTAAAGCTCCCTCTACACTGTCCCCATCAAACACTCCCAGGACAGGTACAGCACGGGGTTAGATACAGAGTAAAGCTCCCTCTACACTGTCCCCATCAAACACTCCCAGGACAGGTACAGCACGGGGTTAGATGCAGAGTAAAGCTCCCTCTACACTGTCCCCATCAACACTCCCAGGACAGGTACAGCACGAGGTTAGATACAGATGTAAAGCTCCTCTACACTGTCCCCATCAAACACTCCCAGGACAGGTACAGCACGAGGTTAGATACAGAGTAAAGCTCCCTCTAGACTGTCCCCATCAAACACTCCCAGGACAGGTACAGCACGGGGTTAGATACAGAGTAAAGCTCCCTCTACACTGTCCCCATCAAACACTCCCAGGACAGGTACAGCATCGGGATTAGATACAGGTAAAGCTCCTTCTACACTGTCCCCATCAAACACTCCCAGGACAGGTACAGCACAGGGTTAGATACAGAGTAAAGCTCCCTCTACACTGTCCCCATCAAACACTTCCAGGACAGGTACAGCACGGGGTTAGATACAGAGTAAAGCTCCCTCTACACTGTCCCCATCAGACACTCCCAGGACAGGTACAACATGGGATTAGATACAGAGTAAAGCTCCCTCTACACTGTCCCCATCAAACCCTCCCAGGACAGGTACAGCACAGGGTTAGATACAGAGTAAAGCTCCTCTACACTGTCCCCATCAAACTCTCCCAGGACAGGTACAGCACGGGGTTAGATACAGAGTAAAGCTCCCTCTACACTGTCCCCATCAAACACTCCCAGGACAGGTACAGCACGGGGTTAGATACAGAGTAAAGCTCCCTCTACACTGTCCCCATCAAACCCTCCCAGGACAGGTACAGCACGGGGTTAGATACAGAGTAAAGCTCCCTCTACACTGTCCCCATCAAACACTCCCAGGACAGGTACAGCACAGGGTTAGATACAGAGTAAAGCTCCCTCTACACTGTCCCCATCAAACACTCCCAGGACAGGTACAGCACGGGGTTAGATACAGAGTAAAGCTCCCTCTACACTGTCCCCATCAAACACTCCCAGGACAGGTACAGCACGGGTTAAGATACAGAGTAAATCTCTCTCTACACTGTCCCCATCAAACACTCCCAGGACAGGTACAGCACGGGGTTAGATACAGAGTAAAGCTCCCTCTACACTGTCCCCATCAAACACTCCCAGGACAGGTACAGCACGGGGTTAGATACAGAGTAAAGCTTCCTCTACACTGTCCCCATCAAACACTCCCAGGACAGGTACAGCACGGGGTTAGATACAGAGTAAAGCTCCCTCTACACTGTCCCCATCAAACACTCCCAGGACAGGTACAGCACAGGGGTTAGATACAGAGTAAAGCTCTCTCTGCGCTGTCCCCATCAAACACTCCCAGGACAGGTACAGCGCTGGACTAGATACAGATGAAAGCTCCTTCTGCACTGTCCCCATCAAACACTCCTAAGACAGGTACAGCACGGGGTTAGATACAGAGTAAAGCTCCCTCTACACTGTCCCCATCAAACACCCCCAGGACAGGTACAGCACAGGGGTTAGATACAGAGTAAAGCTCCCTCTACACTGTCCCCATCAAACACTCCCAGGACAGGTACAGCACGGGGTTAGATACAGAGCAAAGCTCCCTCTACACTGTCCCCATCAAACACTCCCAGGACAGGTACAGCACAAGGTTAGATACAGGGTATAGCTCTCTCTACACTGTCCCCATCAAACTCTCCCAGGACAGGTACGGCACAGGGTTAGATACAGAGTAAAGCTCCCTCTGCACTTTCCCCATCAAAATCTCCCAGGACAGGTACAACTCGGGATTAGATACAGAGTAAAGCTCCCTCTACACTGTCCCCATCAGACACTCCCAGGACAGGTACAGCACGGGGTTAGATACAGAGTAAAGCTCCCTCTACACTGTCCCCGTCAAACACTCCCAGGACAGGTACAGCACGGGGTTAGATACAGAGGAAAGCTCCCTCTACACTGTCCCCATCAAGTACTCCCAGGACAGGTACAGCACGAGGTTAGATACAGAGTAAAGCTCTCTCTACACTGTCCCCATCAAACACTCCCAGGACAGGTACAGCACGGGGTTAGATACAGAGTAAAGCTCCTCTACACTGTCCCCATCAAACACTCCCAGGACAGGTACAGCACGGGGTTAGATACAGAGTAAAGCTCCCTCTACACTGTCCCCATCAAACACTCCCAGGACAGGTACAGCACGGGGTTAGATACAGAGTAAAGCTCCCTCTACACTGTCCCCATCAAACACTCCCAGGACAGGTACAGCACGGGTTAGATACAGAGTAAAGCTCCCTCTACACTGTCCCCATCAAACACTTCCAGGACAGGTACAGCACGGGGTTAGATACAGAGTAAAGCTCCCTCTACACTGTCCCCATCAAACACTCCCAGGACAGGTACAGCACGGGGTTAGATACAGAGTAAAGCTCCCTCTACACTGTCCCCATCAAACACTCCCAGGACAGGTACAGCACGGGGTTAGATACAGAGTAAAGCTCCCTCTACACTGTCCCCATCAAACATCTCCCAGGACAGGTACAGCACGGGGTTAGATACAGAGTAAAGCTCCCTCTACACTGTCCCCATCAAACACTCCCAGGACAGGTACAGCACGGGGTTAGATACAGAGGTAAAGCTCCCTCTACACTGTCCCCATCAAACACTCCCAGGACAGGTACAGCACGGGGTTAGATACAGAGTAAAGCTCCCTCTACACTGTCCCCATCAAACACTCCCAGGACAGGTACAGCACGGGGTTAGATACAGAGTAAAGCTCCCTCTACACTGTCCCCATCAAACACTCCCAGGACAGGTACAGCACGGGTTAGATACAGAGTAAAGCTCCCTCTACATTGTCCCCATCAAACACTCCCAGGACAGGTACAGCACGGGGTTAGATACAGAGTAAAGCTCCCTCTACACTGTCCCATCAAACACTCCCAGGACAGGTACAGCACGGGGTTAGATACAGAGTAAAGCTCCCTCTACACTGTCCCCATCAAACACTCCCAGGACAGGTACAGCACGGGTTAGATACAGAGTAAAGCTCCCTCTACACTGTCCCCATCAAACCCTCCCAGGACAGGTACAGCACGGGTTAGATACAGAGTAAAGCTCCCTCTACACTGTCCCCATCAAACACTCCCAGGACAGGTACAGCACGGGGTTAGATACAGAGTAAAGCTCCCTCTACACTGTCCCCATCAAACACTCCCAGGACAGGTACAGCACGGGGTTAGATACAGAGTAAAGCTCCCTCTACACTGTCCCCATCAAAAACACCCAGGACAGGTACAGCACGGGGTTAGATACAGAGTAAAGCTCCCTCTACACTGTCCCCATCAAACACTCCCAGGACAGGTACAGCACGGGGTTAGATACAGAGTAAAGCTCCCTCTACACTGTCCCCATCAAACACTCCCAGGACAGGTACAGCACGGGGTTAGATACAGAGTAAAGCTCCCTCTACACTGTCCCCATCAAACACTCCCAGGACAGGTACAGCACGGGGTTAGATACAGAGTAAAGCTCCCTCTACACTGTCCCCATCAAACACTCCCAGGACAGGTACAGCACGGGGTTAGATACAGAGTAAAGCTCCCTCTACACTGTCCCCATCAAACACTCCCAGGACAGGTACAGCACAGGGTTAGATACAGAGTAAAGCTCCCTCTACACTGTCCCCATCAAACACTCCCAGGACAGGTACAGCACGGGGTTAGATACAGAGTAAAGCTCCCTCTACACTGTCCCCATCAAACACTCCCAGGACAGGTACAGCACAGGGGTTAGATACAGAGTAAAGCTCCCTCTACACTGTCCCCATCAAACACTCCCAGGACAGGTACAGCACGGGGTTAGATACAGAGTAAAGCTCCCTCTACACTGTCCCCATCAAACACTCCCAGGACAGGTACAGCACGGGGTTAGATACAGAGTAAAGCTCCCTCTACACTGTCCCCATCAAACACTCCCAGGACAGGTACAGCACAGGGTTAGATACAGAGTAAAGCTCCCTCTACACTGTCCCCATCAAACACTCCCAGGACAGGTACAGCACGGGTTAGATACAGAGTAAAGCTCCCTCTACACTGTCCCCATCAAACACTCCCAGGACAGGTACAGCACGGGGTTAGATACAGAGTAAAGCTCCCTCTACACTGTCCCCATCAAACACTCCCAGGACAGGTACAGCACGGGTTAGATACAGAGTAAAGCTCCCTCTACACTGTCCCCATCAAACACTCCCAGGACAGGTACAGCACGGGGTTAGATACAGAGTAAAGCTCCTCTACACTGTCCCCATCAAACACTCCCAGGACAGGTACAGCACAGGGTTAGATACAGAGTAAAGCTCCCTCTACACTGTCCCCATCAAACACTCCCAGGACAGGTACAGCACAGGGTTAGATACAGAGTAAAGCTCCCTCTACACTGTCCCCATCAAACATCTCCCAGGACAGGTACAGCACGGGGTTAGATACAGAGTAAAGCTCCCTCTACACTGTCCCCATCAAACACTCCCAGGACAGGTACAGCACGGGGTTAGATACAGAGTAAAGCTCCCTCTACACTGTCCCCATCAAACACTCCCAGGACAGGTACAGCACGGGGTTAGATACAGAGTAAAGCTCCCTCTACACTGTCCCCATCAAACACTCCCAGGACAGGTACAGCACGGGGTTAGATACAGAGTAAAGCTCCCTCTACACTGTCCCCATCAAACACTCCCAGGACAGGTACAGCACGGGGTTAGATACAGAGTAAAGCTCCCTCTACACTGTCCCCATCAAACACTCCCAGGACAGGTACAGCACGGGGTTAGATACAGAGTAAAGCTCCCTCTACACTGTCCCCATCAAACACTCCCAGGACAGGTACAGCACGGGGTTAGATACAGAGTAAAGCTCCCTCTACACTGTCCCCATCAAACACTCCCAGGACAGGTACAGCACGGGGTTAGATACAGAGTAAAGCTCCCTCTACACTGTCCCCATCAAACACTCCCAGGACAGGTACAGCACGGGGTTAGATACAGAGTAAAGCTCCCTCTACACTGTCCCCATCAAACACTCCCAGGACAGGTACAGCACGGGGTTAGATACAGAGTAAAGCTCCTCTACACTGTCCCCATCAAACACTCCCAGGACAGGTACAGCACGGGGTTAGATACAGAATAAAGCTCCCTCTACACTGTCCCCATCAAACACTCCCAGGACAGGTACAGCACGGGGTTAGATACAGAGTAAAGCTCCCTCTACACTGTCCCCATCAAACACTCCCAGGACAGGTACAGCACGGGGTTAGATACAGAGTAAAGCTCCCTCTACACTGTCCCCATCAAACACTCCCAGGACAGGTACAGCACGGGGTTAGATACAGAGTAAAGCTCCCTCTACACTGTCCCCATCAAACACTCCCAGGACAGGTACAGCACGGGGTTAGATACAGAGTAAAGCTCCCTCTACACTGTCCCCATCAAACACTCCCAGGACAGGTACAGCACGGGTTAGATACAGAGTAAAGCTCCCTCTACACTGTCCCCATCAAACCTCCCAGGACAGGTACAGCACGGGGTTAGATACAGAGTAAAGCTCCCTCTACACTGTCCCCATCAAACACTCCCAGGACAGGTACAGCACGGGGTTAGATACAGAGTAAAGCTCCCTCTACACTGTCCCCATCAAACACTCCCAGGACAGGTACAGCACGGGGTTAGATACAGAGTAAAGCTCCCTCTACACTGTCCCCATCAAACACTCCCAGGACAGGTACAGCACGGGGTTAGATACAGAGTAAAGCTCCCTCTACACTGTCCCCATCAAACACTCCCAGGACAGGTACAGCACGGGGTTAGATACAGAGTAAAGCTCCCTCTACACTGTCCCCATCAAACACTCCCAGGACAGGTACAGCACGGGGTTAGATACAGAGTAAAGCTCCCTCTACACTGTCCCCATCAAACACTCCCAGGACAGGTACAGCACGGGGTTAGATACAGAGTAAAGCTCCCTCTACACTGTCCCCATCAAACATCTCCCAGGACAGGTACAGCACGGGGTTAGATACAGAGTAAAGCTCCCTCTACACTGTCCCCATCAAACACTCCCAGGACAGGTACAGCACGGGGTTAGATACAGAGTAAAGCTCCCTCTACACTGTCCCCATCAAACACTCCCAGGACAGGTACAGCACGGGGTTAGATACAGAGTAAAGCTCCCTCTACACTGTCCCCATCAAACACTCCCAGGACAGGTACAGCACGGGGTTAGATACAGAGTAAAGCTCCCTCTACACTGTCCCCATCAAACACTCCCAGGACAGGTACAGCACAGGGGTTAGATACAGAGTAAAGCTCCCTCTACACTGTCCCCATCAAACACTCCCAGGACAGGTACAGCACGGGGTTAGATACAGAGTAAAGCTCCCTCTACACTGTCCCCATCAAACACTCCCAGGACAGGTACAGCACAGGGTTAGATACAGAGTAAAGCTCCCTCTACACTGTCCCCATCAAACTCTCCCAGGACAGGTACAGCACGGGGTTAGATACAGAGTAAAGCTCCCTCTACACTGTCCCCATCAAACACTCCCAGGACAGGTACAGCACGGGGTTAGATACAGAGTAAAGCTCCCTCTACACTGTCCCCATCAAACACTCCCAGGACAGGTACAGCACGGGGTTAGATACAGAGTAAAGCTCCCTCTACACTGTCCCCATCAAACACTCCCAGGACAGGTACAGCACGGGGTTAGATACAGAGTAAAGCTCCCTCTACACTGTCCCCATCAAACACTCCCAGGACAGGTACAGCACGGGTTAGATACAGAGTAAAGCTCCCTCTACACTGTCCCCATCAAACACTCCCAGGACAGGTACAACACGGGGTTAGATACAGAGTAAAGCTCCCTCTACACTGTCCCCATCAAACACTCCCAGGACAGGTACAGCACGGGGTTAGATACAGAGTAAAGCTCCCTCTACACTGTCCCCATCAAACACTCCCAGGACAGGTACAGCACGGGGTTAGATACAGAGTAAAGCTCCCTCTACACTGTCCCCATCAAACACTCCCAGGACAGGTACAGCACAGGGGTTAGATACAGAGTAAAGCTCCCTCTACACTGTCCCCATCAAACACTCCCAGGACAGGTACAGCACGGGGTTAGATACAGAGTAAAGCTCCCTCTACACTGTCCCCATCAAGACACTCCCAGGACAGGTACAGCACGGGGTTAGATACAGAGTAAAGCTCCCTCTACACTGTCCCCATCAAACACTCCCAGGACAGGTACAGCACGGGGTTAGATACAGAGTAAAGCTCCCTCTACACTGTCCCCATCAAACACTCCCAGGACAGGTACAGCACGGGGTTAGATACAGAGTAAAGCTCCCTCTACACTGTCCCCATCAAACACTCCCAGGACAGGTACAGCACGGGTTAGATACAGAGTAAAGCTCCCTCTACACTGTCCCCATCAAACACTCCCAGGACAGGTACAGCACGGGGATTAGATACAGAGTAAAGCTCCCTCTACACTGTCCCCATCAAACACTCCCAGGACAGGTACAGCACGGGGTTAGATACAGAGTAAAGCTCCCTCTACACTGTCCCCATCAAACACTCCCAGGACAGGTACAGCACGGGGTTAGATACAGAGTAAAGCTCCCTCTACACTGTCCCCATCAAACACTCCCAGGACAGGTACAGCACAGGGGTTAGATACAGAGTAAAGCTCCCTCTACACTGTCCCCATCAAACACTCCCAGGACAGGTACAGCACGGGGTTAGATACAGAGTAAAGCTCCTCTACACTGTCCCCATCAAAATCTCCCAGGACAGGTACAGCACGGGGTTAGATACAGAGTAAAGCTCCCTCTACACTGTCCCCATCAAACACTCCCAGGACAGGTACAGCACGGGGTTAGATACAGAGTAAAGCTCCCTCTACACTGTCCCCATCAAACACTCCCAGGACAGGTACAGCACGGGGTTAGATACAGAGTAAAGCTCCCTCTACACTGTCCCCATCAAACACTCCCAGGACAGGTACAGCACGGGGTTAGATACAGAGTAAAGCTCCCTCTACACTGTCCCCATCAAACACTCCCAGGACAGGTACAGCACGGGGTTAGATACAGAGTAAAGCTCCCTCTACACTGTCCCCATCAAACACTCCCAGGACAGGTACAGCACGGGGTTAGATACAGAGTAAAGCTCCCTCTACACTGTCCCCATCAAACACTCCCAGGACAGGTACAGCACGGGGTTAGATACAGAGTAAAGCTCCCTCTACACTGTCCCCATCAAACACTCCCAGGACAGGTACAGCACGGGGTTAGATACAGAGTAAAGCTCCCTCTACACTGTCCCCATCAAACACTCCCAGGACAGGTACAGCACGGGGTTAGATACAGAGTAAAGCTCCCTCTACACTGTCCCCATCAAACACTCCCAGGACAGGTACAGCACGGGGTTAGATACAGAGTAAAGCTCCCTCTACACTGTCCCCATCAAACACTCCCAGGACAGGTACAGCACGGGGTTAGATACAGAGTAAAGCTCCCTCTACACTGTCCCCATCAAACACTCCCAGGACAGGTACAGCACGGGGTTAGATACAGAGTAAAGCTCCCTCTACACTGTCCCCATCAAACACTCCCAGGACAGGTACAGCACGGGGTTAGATACAGAGTAAAGCTCCCTCTACACTGTCCCCATCAAACACTCCCAGGACAGGTACAGCACGGGGTTAGATACAGAGTAAAGCTCCCTCTACACTGTCCCCATCAAACACTCCCAGGACAGGTACAGCACGGGGTTAGATACAGAGTAAAGCTCCCTCTACACTGTCCCCATCAAACACTCCCAGGACAGGTACAGCACGGGTTAGATACAGAGTAAAGCTCCCTCTACACTGTCCCCATCAAACACTCCCAGGACAGGTACAGCACGGGGTTAGATACAGAGTAAAGCTCCCTCTACACTGTCCCCATCAAACACTCCCAGGACAGGTACAGCACGGGGTTAGATACAGAGTAAAGCTCCCTCTACACTGTCCCCATCAAACACTCCCAGGACAGGTACAGCACGGGGTTAGATACAGAGTAAAGCTCCCTCTACACTGTCCCCATCAAACACTCCCAGGACAGGTACAGCACGGGGTTAGATACAGAGTAAAGCTCCCTCTACACTGTCCCCATCAAACACTCCCAGGACAGGTACAGCACGGGGTTAGATACAGAGTAAAGCTCCCTCTACACTGTCCCCATCAAACACTCCCAGGACAGGTACAGCACGGGGTTAGATACAGAGTAAAGCTCCCTCTACACTGTCCCCATCAAACACTCCCAGGACAGGTACAGCACGGGGTTAGATACAGAGTAAAGCTCCCTCTACACTGTCCCCATCAAACACTCCCAGGACAGGTACAGCACGGGGTTAGATACAGAGTAAAGCTCCCTCTACACTGTCCCCATCAAACACTCCCAGGACAGGTACAGCACGGGGTTAGATACAGAGTAAAGCTCCCTCTACACTGTCCCCATCAAACACTCCCAGGACAGGTACAGCACGGGGTTAGATACAGAGTAAAGCTCCCTCTACACTGTCCCCATCAAACACTCCCAGGACAGGTACAGCACGGGGTTAGATACAGAGTAAAGCTCCCTCTACACTGTCCCCATCAAACACTCCCAGGACAGGTACAGCACGGGGTTAGATACAGAGTAAAGCTCCCTCTACACTGTCCCCATCAAACACTCCCAGGACAGGTACAGCACGGGGTTAGATACAGAGTAAAGCTCCCTCTACACTGTCCCCATCAAACACTCCCAGGACAGGTACAGCACGGGGTTAGATACAGAGTAAAGCTCCCTCTACACTGTCCCCATCAAACACTCCCAGGACAGGTACAGCACGGGGTTAGATACAGAGTAAAGCTCCCTCTACACTGTCCCCATCAAACACTCCCAGGACAGGTACAGCACGGGGTTAGATACAGAGTAAAGCTCCCTCTACACTGTCCCCATCAAACACTCCCAGGACAGGTACAGCACGGGGTTAGATACAGAGTAAAGCTCCCTCTACACTGTCCCCATCAAACACTCCCAGGACAGGTACAGCACGGGGTTAGATACAGAGTAAAGCTCCCTCTACACTGTCCCCATCAAACACTCCCAGGACAGGTACAGCACGGGGTTAGATACAGAGTAAAGCTCCCTCTACACTGTCCCCATCAAACACTCCCAGGACAGGTACAGCACGGGGTTAGATACAGAGTAAAGCTCCCTCTACACTGTCCCCATCAAACACTCCCAGGACAGGTACAGCACGGGGTTAGATACAGAGTAAAGCTCCCTCTACACTGTCCCCATCAAACACTCCCAGGACAGGTACAGCACGGGGTTAGATACAGAGTAAAGCTCCCTCTACACTGTCCCCATCAAACACTCCCAGGACAGGTACAGCACGGGGTTAGATACAGAGTAAAGCTCCCTCTACACTGTCCCCATCAAACACTCCCAGGACAGGTACAGCACGGGGTTAGATACAGAGTAAAGCTCCCTCTACACTGTCCCCATCAAACACTCCCAGGACAGGTACAGCACGAGTTAGATACAGAGTAAAGCTCCCTCTACACTGTCCCCATCAAACACTCCCAGGACAGGTACAGCACGGGGTTAGATACAGAGTAAAGCTCCCTCTACACTGTCCCCATCAAACACTCCCAGGACAGGTACAGCACGGGGTTAGATACAGAGTAAAGCTCCCTCTACACT